>NW_020862606.1:0-12881 GCF_003713205.1 Coffea eugenioides | reverse complement strand
TTCTTCAAATGTGACTCCCAACCCCCTTTCTCTTGATTTTCGCAGATTTAGAATCATTTAAAAAGGGTTTTCTCTACTTTTTTCTTTAAAAAACTCGTTTTAGGTGATTTGGTACACCTCAAACTCAATACCAAGTGGCGATTCCTAATTTTTATTAAAAATCCTTTTTAAATCATTATTTTTGGGTCAAAATCATCGCACTTTAAGTCCCATTTAGACCCATTTTCTTTATTTTTTTAAAAAAAATAAAAAACTCATTTTTTTTTCAAATTAAAAATTAATCAAAATTCATTTTTTTTAAAACATTATATTTTTTCACTTAAAAAATCAGGCGCGACAGCTTGACGACTCCACTGGGGAATTTAGAGGGTCCGAGCATTTGATTTAGTCAATTCTTTTCTTCTTTTAACTTCTTATATATCACATTTGGAGATTTTAGGTTGCATTTTTCCATTTTAGGATTTTTTTACGTATTCACACGCACAATCATCTCGATATCCGCATATGTGATGAATGGATTGTTTAATTATTTGCTTTTACTTGTATCGCGCTTGCATCTTAGGGGGAGGGAGTAGCCACCCTAGAACCTTCGCCTGCATTTGATGGTACTATAATCTCTCCTCTCAAAAGAAAGCACCTCATACGTGCATGCATTACTTTTTACCCTATTTTTCTTTTTTGTGGGCGCTTCCCCCACTTCCGTGTAGGATTAGGATCGATTTTCTTAGGTAGGTAGATGGTGTGTTCTGCGCCCATAGCGATGCCTAAGGGATCACTCGAACCACCGACCGAAGGCCCTGGGATTTATGACCCTTCACATTTAGGTCTGAAGGTTTGGGAGTCTGAAAACCTTATCGAGTCTAGATGCATTAGTGAGTTCAATCTCATGCATCCATATTAGAAATACCCTAGGATAGAGTCAACTTTACCCAATTAGGAACACTAAATATGAGGGGAGGGATTCCACCCCTCTTTCCTTATTTTTCTTTTTGCTTTTTATATATCATTTAATTGCCACAACGTGTTATGTGTTGAACTAATATTTTCCTGTTTTCTCGTCTTTTGCATTCACAAACGCTAGAAAATAAGAGATCTGGCCTGATTCTCTTATAGAAACTACCCTCTTAGATAGGTTATTGCACGTTTAAATTCCGATGTATTGCATTTGTAGACTAATAATTACATATCATTTTAGGTCTACCCTGGCATATGAAGGGTCCCTTAGGTCATGTTTTCATTTCAAATTGCATATTTAATTGTTTTAATAAACTTTAGAGGGAACGCCATGTAGGTGATCCCACGATAGGAATAAACCACCTTGTGTCTCAGATATGTAATCCAATGAGACTTGCACGTTTATAATTTTTGTATTATCCAAAGGGGTAGTGCACAAGGTAAGGTAGGATCCGATCTCTTCCACGATAACGACATTGAGAATGATAGAATAGTTTTTGCACACTAGAATATGAGCATCTAACAATCATCTTTTGACTATTTTTGTTAAAATTGGTAAAAATTTCTTACGTAAAGGACATTAATTTGAAAAAATTCACAAAATAATTTCTCATTGTTGAGATAGTAAATATGTTGAGGCCAAATCTTGATTGTAGAAGACTCATAGACTAATGCGTTGGCAACAAAAGTGTCAAATTAGAGTTTTTATTGATTAGGTGAGCCAATCTATTTTTAGCAAATCATCAATTTCATTCAACCTATTTGACCAATTAGGGTTTTAATGTCAAATTTTAAATTGGGAAACCTAGTCGATTTTGTGAAAATCATCCATTGCATCCAGCCATCGATGGGTTGGGGCTTCGATCCATGCTTCACTGAGAAAATTTGTCAACAAATTTCAATCTCTCCGATAGAAAGTTCTTCAAGGCCAAATCGGTATGTTTTTACAAATTCTTGTATCAATCAAAGCAATCAATCAATTCGGACTTTACTCTTGTTCTATCAGACTAGAAATCTCCCGTCGTTCAATTGGCCAAAACTTTCAAATTACCTTCCAATCGAATGGCAATAAATTGATCAGATCCATCAGGTATTGTATAGTGCCTACCCTGAAAGATTGCATTTTCATGTTAGGCCAATCCTTGGCGTAAAAAGGGTCCCCCCAATAGGACATGCATCTGAATTACCTCAATATATACTTAACTCGTGTCTTTTTCTTTTTGTTCTCTTTTCTTACTTTGTCAACAGCTGGTCAAAGAGTGAATAAAATAGGATTTCTTTAACCTATGTACAGGGTTTTTTTAAATATAGTCTGTACAAGAAAAAGAAGTCCCCATCGTTATCACGATCTCGCGGCTTGAGTTTTGAGAAACGTGTAAAACATGAGTGCACATCGGAATCATCTGACAGGTCCACCACGGCACCTCCAGCAGACATTGCAAATCAACCACCTCCTCTATCCCATACTCAAGTTACCTTTGCACCGTTCTTTGCAAAGATACCCAAAGAGACTTTTATCTACCCCAGTTCTAGTTTTCCATATACTTATCCCATAACATCCAAGTCAACCCGGCCAGTATTCAAATGCCTCAGAATTACCCAGACTCTCAAGTACCTCATCACAACACGTTTGAGACATTTACCCCCAATAAGAAAACTTGAAAATCCCGAACTAGTGAGATCCCTCCCTTTTGAAGGGAGTTTCGATAAATTTGGAGAGTTGTCTTTGGTTAAAATCCATGAAAAACATTCATGCGTGTATCTTTTGTGTAACTATGTTTTTATAAATAGTTTTGAATCAAGTGACTTTTGAAGACACGTCTTGTTTAACAAATAACATGCTATTAAGTTTGATCTTTATCTTGAAATTCAATAAAATATACAATTTATATATACTGTGTTACTTGCGCATTCTTTTCAGATGGCCAAAAATAAAATCCTCTGACCCTTTGGATATCACTGTTCCAAAATTTGATGGCAGCAATCTCGATATCTCACGAATGTGAATTTTAATTTCAAGATGAGAGGAATGGCGAAGAGACATCCGAAAATGTTTCAAAGAGGCCCGAATGGTATAAAAAGAAACTCAAGTCGAATTGGGATCAAGATTAAGGAAATAGAAATCAGTGATCGCTTGATAAGAAGCAGTTGAATGCCATTTGTCATGGTCAGTGCTATCAACAGAGATTAGCCTGTGCTTACCATAAAAGGGTCAAATCATGACTATTCAGATGAGGAGACAAAGCGTTGAGGTAGCTTCTGTCATTGCAATATGAGGCCAAGAGAAGAGTTTGCCCCAAATTGACAGAGTTCTTTTATTGTCAAAAAAGTTATTGCCTGGTGGAGCACTTATTCTTATAGAAATGAATGGACAAGTTTGCCCTTAGCCTATCAATTTGAATATGTGTAAGAAATTCTTCATCTGATAAATGGAAGTCTCCTTTTAGGGTTAATGCGAAAAACAGAATGAAAATCAGACCTTCTTTTTTTCCAACTAACCATTCTATCTCTAGTTATCCCTTTTGAACCGTCAGAATAAATTATTTCATTTGACAACCCTTGAGGATTGCAAACCCCATACTAGGGCGAGTTTGAGTTGAAAAGAGGAAGAAAAGCCTCAATAGGTGAAAAATGATAGAGGAGCAAAAGGAAAGGAAATTAAAGGAGAAAATCTCAGTTAAAAAATAAATTGGGACAAATTTTAAAAAATTTCAAAAGATGAATGGAATGACAAAAAAAAAAGGAAAAGAAAATGAAAAAACCTCAGTTAAGAATAAATTGGGGCAATTTTAGTAGGGTTAATATGAAGATGCGACCTCAGGTTATTTAATCACTTTTGAAATCTGCCTTCAAGCCTTAACTTCTAAGCACCTCATTTGACCACATTACGAAAAATTGAAAGTCCTGACTTCCGTTCTTTGTATCACCTCTTTTGAAAAATTTTCTAATCAAATGGCAAATGATGTTAATACACCTTCACCAATTTTACAAGGGAAGAATTGTCATACTGATGCCATCATTTTTTTAAAACACGTTTCTGAATTGATAAGGGCTATCGGTAGGATTTGTCCATCAGGTAAAAATTCAAAAGGGCACCTTTGAAAAGAAAAAAGAAAAGAAAAAGAAGTAAAAGAAAAAAGAGAAAGAAAAGAAGAGAGAAAAAGGAAATAAAAGAAAAAGAAAATAAAAGGATGGGACAGCCTTAGTGAAAACCCGAAAGGGCACTAAGGTAGAGTTTTATAAGGAAAAGTAAGCTTGGATTGGAATGGCTGGTGACTCAGTTCATTTGAGTTTCTCTTCACGATTGTGGTTCTGTTGCCAACATTGAATTCTGGAGGAACAATATCCAAAGGGTCAAACGTGGCATTTTATTTGAGATCAAATTATTTTGGTTTCTCAAGCGTAAATTGTTAAGCTTACAGATTCATTTCTCCAAAATTAATTCTCTTTCAATAACAATAAATGATTTTTTTCATGATTACTAGGATTTTCATCATTGTTGTGTAAATAAAAATATTCTTTCATGAGTTTCATGGTTTCATTTATCTCGCTAGATTTATCAAATAACAATCCCTGTGATTTATTGAAGTTATCTAGATACCAAATGTCATATTTGATGAACATTGGAAGTTAAGAAGATTTGTGATTTGTAGTCGTCAAACACAAAAGTTGGTGTTCGCTTCTTGCGCGATTATCCAAAATGTGCAATCCTTTGTTGATTCTATCAAAAAACTGCTAGACAGATACCAGTGTCTTGTTAGCATGAAAGTTGAGAAAACTTGACACACCTGTTAGAGTAAATAGTTAAGTTTTCCGCCGCGTTACATCGGGGAAGAACGCTCAAATACTCATGTTTACACATTTCTTGAAAGCAGAATTGATCGGATGGTGGTGTCATTATCTATCATTATGATTATTTCTCTTTTGTAGGTCCAACGGTCCAATAGTATCACATTGGGGCAAATTTTTTTACAAGAAATCATCCGTTTTCTATTTTCAAAATTCTACAAAAAGTATTCCACAAAAATCTTTTCAATTTTACGGCAGGACCGGGTCTTATCCCGTTGACCTTTTATATCTCGTTGGGATCGGATTTCATCCCATCAACCTCGGCAGGATCAGGTTTTATCCCGCTGACCGTTTATATCTCGTTGGAATCGAGTTTCATCCCACCAACCTTGGCAGGATCGGATTTTATCCCGCTGACCGTTTATATCTCGTTGGATTCAGGTTTAATCCCACCAATATTGGCAGGACCGGGTTTTATCCCATTGACCGTTTATATCTCGTTGAGATCGAATTTTATCTCACCAATATCGACAGGACCGAATTTTATCCCGCTAACCATTTTATCTTGTTGGGCTTGGGTTTATCCCACCAACCTCGGCACAAACTGATGTTATGGCAGGCTAGGGTTTTATCCTAATGATCTTTTCTTTTTTATGTTTACATGTTTCAGTTCAAGGCAGAATAAATACAGTGTCGCGCCCCACTTTTTGAGGTGTGTGAAAGTAGTGTGTGAGATATGTATGTGAATGTGTGTGAAAATGAAAATAAAAGGCCGTGGGATTGTGAAATGCGACGGTTTGGCCAAACAAAGTTCAAAAAGGGTTTTTGAATGAAAAATGGAGTCGCCACTTGGTATAGAGTTAGGGTGTACAAATCACCCAAAAAGTGATTTTTTTGGAAAGAAAAGTAAACAAACCCTTTTTAAAGAATTTTTAGGTCTACGTAACCAAAGAGAGGGATCGGGGGTCACATTTGATAAGGGAGAAGGCAAAGGCAAAGCCTAAGGCACTCCCTTACCCTAGCCAAAGCTAGTTGCGTGACTTAGCCCCTCTTTTCCTAATTTCTTCTACCCAAAGTATGTGTTGCATGTTGGATATGACTAATGGATATGAAAAAAATGCAATCCTAAATCTAAAATGTCTCGTATGAGGGTTTTTTTGGTCCCAATCACATGAATTGTGATGGCCAATAAGGGAAACTCTCATAGAGGTCACGGGTAATGCAAATGAAGACCCAAATATGAGTGCAAGTGTGAAAAATGTAAGAGGAATGCAAAATAAGATAGAAATACAAATGTAAGTGCGAGTATGCAAATGTAAGAAAAGTGCAATGTGTGCAACTGTAAGAAAGGTGCAATGTGTGCAAATGTAAGAAAAGTGCAATGTGTGCAAATATAAGAAAAGTGCATGTGTGCCAATTGAGAAAATGAAGGTGTTTGTGTGCAAGTGGATGAAGATATGGTATAAATAGTAGTAAATACATATAAGTGCAATTGGGTGCAATTTGTGAGGTAGAAAATAAATAAGTGATAGGGAAAGAGGAGGAATGTGTGAACATGGCATGTGGAGTGAGAAAAA
Organism: Coffea eugenioides; assembly: GCF_003713205.1. Lineage (NCBI taxonomy): Eukaryota > Viridiplantae > Streptophyta > Magnoliopsida > Gentianales > Rubiaceae > Coffea > Coffea eugenioides. The sequence continues at coordinate 6,561 of NW_020862606.1, read as the reverse complement.
TATAAGTATTGAGAAGATGTAGATAAAAAAGTGAAAAAAGTGATATGGTAAAATGGAGGTGCATGAACTTAGGGGAGTGCATCAAGTCGGGTACGGGAATGACTTCTAACTTCATGATTTTGATTTTCCCTTTGATTAGAAGGAAGAACTAGCGTGGTAAGGCTATTTTGCAGCCACACTCGCTCGTTTCCCTTAGCGAAAGGGGACTCTCAAGCAAATGTACCCTATAACTAGCATGAGAATGCAAAAACCTAAAATGAAGGGGAAAGGATTGGGGGAGCATGCCAAATGCTAGAAAACTAAGAAAAATGTATGAAATGTAGTGAGGCATGCAGTATGTACTAACGAGAGGGGACGGCCTATTGGGTCTAGCATTGGACTAGCCCTTCTATGAATTCCTACTAGCGTCGGACTAGTGGAATACGGAACAATGAGCCACAACTAGCGTTGGACTAGTGTGCGGATGTGCATTCATCCATCCAGTTCATCTATGACTATAGAAAGCAAGTAGGCATGCCAATCACCTATAAACACGTAGCACATAACACTTAGCATGCTCGACTAAATGCAAAAGCCTAATAAAACAAATTAACACGTAGCAACAAAAACAAGCAACCAAGCTAATGAACCTATTACATTCGCTAACTAAAACAAATGGGGGAGGGGAAAAATGAAAAAAATGCTTGCCAAGCCTTATCTATTACAAGCCAAGAGGTGTACACATACCCCATAAAAGAATAGCTCAATGAAAGAAAAAGTAAATGAAATAAATGAAAGGAATTAAGGAAAGGCTAGGAAAGCAAAGTAGACATGCAATTCTCACTTAGCACGTTGGATCACATAGGAGAGACAAAAAAGGGATAAAAGAAGTTATACCTCCCCCGTTTGTGATGCTAATAAAGTGAACAAGACTTAACTTGGGCTATAGGCACCAAAGGAAGAGATTACTTGGACTAAAATCATCAAAGTAAAAGATTAATGCACCACTTTAAAGATAAATAGAATGAAAGGCAAAAGGAAACTCAGAACACCTTAAAACTTCAAAAGGGGTACTAACAAACCACCAAATTCTTTCCTAATTACAACTTAAATGCAGTCAAAAGATGTTTAAAGACCAAGAACACGGAATGACCCATCCACTTCCCAAATATAACATTTACTAGGGACCCAAAAGCAAACATTACTCAATCATTCGAGTCCAATTGAAACATTTAAGAATTTTAGAAGTTCAAAAGCAAAGAAAGGGTCAAGTGATCATAAATAATCACATAAATGTTAAAGCATCTAAACAACTTAAACATCCATGTTCGCAAAGCTGGGGCTTAATTGAAAGGAAAAAGAAAATTGAAGGGTCAATTTGATGGATTTTTCAATTACTTGGGCCACAGTAAAACAAAAGGAGACTTGGGGGGCCAAAGTGCAATTTTCAGAGAATTATTTCATGCAAATTCATGCAAAAGTGTCGTGAGAAGCATTCTGCAACAGACAAACGCCTGCGACTTCAGACTAAGTAGCAAAACCAATAACTTTCATAATCAACAATCGAAAACATAGCAGAAAACTATGCAAGTTCTTATGAAACTTTTCATGCAAACTCGAAGAAAAATTCTGCAACAGCAAGTTTCGGCAATTGATGAAGCTTCTTAGCAACAAAACCAGCTGCAACTTCATTTTTCCATTGTCATGCTAAACGCAAGTGATGAAAGCTAAACAAACAGCATTCTTTCACCCAAAATAACCAAACATGCATTGCTCTCAAACAAAAACAGAAAACACAAGCTGCATAGCTCAAAACTTCCCCCCGCCCTTATTCATTTTTCTTGTCGGCTTTGACAGAAAAAAGGAAATTGCGTGCCTGCATTTACATACAAGAAAGCGAAAACCAGCATAGGAAAATTTGCAAATTTTTAGCTCATTCAAAGATTTCAGCCAATTTTGGATTATTCCACAGAAGCTCACTTATTTAACTAACATTCGCACATGCCTTGTGCCATGAAAGGAAAATAACAATTAAAGTCTCATTACTTCTCGATAAACCAAACCCAAAATTTCTCAAACAAACTCTTGAACAATCAACGAGACTCTACGGAAAACAACAAAACAACTAGCACTAAAGAACAAACAAAAGAAAGAAAATTGGATCCAGCTCAACAAAAGGCAGCGGCATGCGTAACCTATGGGATGCCAAATCCTGTCAATGTTTATCATACAAACATCGAAAACATTTTCTACATTCTCAGCCGCAGCTTCAGAAAACCAAACCCAAATCTTTGTTAATCTTACTATGAAACCCACGAAAGACCAGAGTGAGCACAGCCATTAGAAAGGGACCATAGAAAGGGAAAGAAAATTATCTGTCTGCTATATGAAGGGACCATAGAAAGGGAAAGAAAATTATCTGTCTGCTATATGAAGTAAAACGGCAAAGCAGGACTCGGAACAAAAGACAGCCATGAATATCAGTATACAACCTTCAACACCTAACCATCTTTGTAACTCTTTTACCCAAGCCATCAAAATCAAATCTTTGAAGCCAGCAGAAATCAACCACAGATGACACCCATTCCATTTTTATGAAGGAAAGAAAACGCAAAAACTGATGTTTTCCTTTTTAACTCATGAATTTCCAATCAAACAAATTCAGAATACAGCTACTGGAGTTATGATCTATCTCATAAGTTCTGACCAACCGAAAAACAATGCATTCTAGTGACCCAAATACTAAACAAGAAAACCACGTTCCAGTTTTTTAGAAGAAATAGACGAGAGCAGGGTTTTGAAGCTACCTCTTTTGCTGCCTTTGGAGTTAAATCACCGTGGGTATGCTTGGATTAGCCGAACCCAGGTTGCAAACTTTGACAGAGGGCTTTGAAGCTCCGAGCTTTAGGTTTGATTTCTGAAGACTATCTCCTTTCTCTCCACAAAAATCTTTTTTTCTTTTTCTATTTCCTCCCGGTTTCCTCCAACGGGTTTCTCTTCCTCTCAAACCGAAACTCTTCTTCCTCTCTTTCTGGTTTCTTTGTTTATACCCTAGCCGTTCCTCTCTCCCACTCTCGGCTCTTTTCTCTCTAGCTATCCACGCCGTCAATAGCCTCTCTCTGATTTTTCTCTACCCTCCAAACCTAGCCGCCCCTTTATCTCTTCAAACGTCACCTATATCTTCTCCCTCGGCTGCTCCCCTTCAGAGATTTTTTAGCCGTTCCCCTCGCCCCCTAAAAGCTGCGTTTCTTGTTCTATTTATACCAGAAACCTGTTCTCAAAGCCTCACCTGAAAGGTGAGGATGAGAGTGGAGGTTTTACTGGGCATCTTAGAGCCCTCCGATGCCAGCCACATTTTTCCTGAAGATGCCGCTGCATGCGGCTTTTTTTTTTTTTTTTTAAAAAAAAGTAATTTAACAAAATTGATTATAAAATTAAGTAAAAAAAACAACAATTTAATTACATCCGGATAAAAATAAATATAGAATACAGGCAAGTTTGCAATTTTTTCATTTTTCTTTCATTTTTTCTTCATTTTTCATTTTCATCATTTTTCCAGGAAAACATTAGCCTATTTATTTTTTTCAGAATCTCTTAAAACTGCCTAAAACCCGCTCTCGGGTTTCCTCTTTTGTTTTCTTTTTAAATAAATAACAATAATACAAAAATAACAATTTAAACAAAATTAGTACCCAAAAGATAAAATAAAAAGCTACAATTTCTCTCTTTTCCACTTTTCTTTTTCTTTTACTTTTTTTTCCAATAAAAAGAAATAAAACATATTTTTCCCCCAATTTTCTCTCTTTTGGCATAAAAATAGATAAATAAATAAGTAAATAGCTAAGAGAGCCCAAAATGAATACAAAATACAACTAAAAATAAAAATAAAAATAAAATAATAGATAATAATAACCTAAAAAAATACTAAAGTGCTATATAAATGCCAAAAATCATGGAATTTAAGAAAATTATTACTAAAAATAAAACAAAATTAGGGTAAAAAAATATCTTTTAAAATTTGGTGTCTACAGTTTGCCCCTCTTTGTCTGAGTTTTGGAAAAACTTGAGACAAAGAAATAGACACCAAATACTTACCTGTGTTATTCGACCACAAAATGATTCCAACGGATATGAATTTAAAAATGGGACTGACCCGAACATGAAATTTAAAACGGGACTGACCCGAACAGGAATTTAAAACGGGAATGACCCGAACAGGAATTTGAAACGGGAATGACCCGAACAAGAAATTTAAAACGGGACTGACCCGAACAGGAAATTTAAACGGGATTGACCCGAACAGAAATTTAAAACTGGGACTGACCCGAACAGAAAAATTTAAGCGGGATTGACCCGAACTTGAATTTTAAAACGGATTAACTCGAACAAGAATTTAAACAGGGACATGACCCGAAAACCATGATTTAAAACGGAATGCACCCGAACAGAAAATTTTAAAACGGAATTGGACCCGAACAAGAATTTAAAACGGGATTGACCCGAACAGTAATTTAAAACGGGAATGACCCGAACAGGGAATTTAAAACGGGAATGACCCGAACAGGAATTTGAAACGGGGCTGACCCGAACAAAAAATTTAAAACGGGACTAACCCGAACAAGAAATTTAAAACGGGATTGACCCGAACAGGAATATAAAACGGGACTAACCCGAACAAGAAATTTAAAACGGGATTGACCCGAACAGGAATATAAAACGGGACTAACCCGAACAAGAAATTTAAAACGGGATTGACCCGAACAGGAAATTTAAAACGGGATTAACCCGAACAGGAATTTAAAACGGGACTGACTCGAACAGGAATTTAAAACGGGATTGACCCGAATAGGAAATTTAAAACGGGATTAACCCGAACAGGAATTTAAAACGGGATTGACCCGAACAGGAAATTTAAAATGGGATTAACCCGAACAGAAATTTAAAACAGGATTGCACTAGGGAGGTTTAAACAATAAATTGAGTTTTTACCTGGGAGTAGTTCAAACTTTTTGTACCAAAAGAGAGACTTGATCTCTGTGGCTGGAGCGATAGCTGATGTTGTTTCTTATGATCAAACTTTGCCAATAACATTATGACTTCGTCTTTGCTTACTGGGGAGCTGTTTATGACATTGATTTTGGTGCGAAAAGGAGAGTGGTTGTTTTCGTTTGTAAACGCAACGTTCCTGCAAGAAAAGAAGAAATAATGGACTTGCCACCATCATTTGATCCAGTTTGCCTTGAGAATCGTGTAAACATGAGTCTTGTGATGCTTTTGCCTCTGTTCTGCGGCGTCTGCCTTAGTCGAACTCGTAATTTTGAAACCTTTCAATTTCTGAGACTGATAAAGTACGTATTTACCACGTCACTAAATCTATGTAGCAGCTTTGTTGCACTTTACCCACTTTAGTAGATGATTGAGTCCCCTATCCTTGCACAAACCCTAGGGTTTATCATCCATTCGAATCTAATGGTGAAAGAATGGTGCATGAAAATTTGTCATATAAAAATCAATGATATATGCAAGATGATTCCTATGTCAGGCAAAGATGAGCATGCAAAAGAATGCAGGCAATCACAAGCAGTCGAACGCAAATAATCGAGAGGAACCAAGAGGTTTATAAAGATACATTTTGCAAAAGAATATTCGTAAAGAAAAATGCAAATTTGGCCAACGAATATCATATTCAAGACTTTGGATATATTTGCTTCGGAATTCGATACTGGCAGAAGTATCACAATCATGAAGAAAAGTCCAAATGAACCAGGTCACCAGCTGTTCCTTCTCGTGCTTGTCTTGTTGAGAAAACCTGCCTTGGCGCCCTTCCGGATTTTCACCAAGGTTGCCCTCACCCTTTTGTTTTTGTTTTGTATTTTCCTTTTCTTTCTTTTTTCTTTTTTTTTCTTTTTTTTCCCTTTTCTTTTTTCGAGGCGCCCTTTCGGGTTTTCACCTAAAGAACAATGAAATATCTCGCCCATGATCGACTCAGAAATATGAGTTAAAGATTTCTGGCATCAGTAAAATGCACTTCCCTTGTAAGATTAGGGAAGCATTATGGACATCATTTGCCAGTTGATTAACAAATTTCCTAATAGAAATACAACAAATGACGGAAGCCAGGACTTTGGGCTTTGTAATGAGGTCAGATATGGTGTTTTTCAAGAAAAGTTGAGGCTTGAAAGCAAATTTTGATGCGAGGTGTGAAATAACTTGAGATTGCACTATTTTGAAATCGTTTCCGATTTTGAACGAAACTGAGGAAAATTTGCCCCAGTTTGATCGGATTTACTCTCTTTGGCTTTTCTTCATTGCATTTTCCTCACTTTTGCATTTTTCTTTAAAAACTAAATTTGCCCCAGTGTGGGGTTCTCTTTCCTTTTTCTTTTTTTTTTTTCGTTTCTCTTTCAAAATAAATTTGCCCCAGTGTGGGGTTTGCAATTCTCAAGGGGTTATCAAACGAAAATTTGTCAATTCTGATGGCTCAAAGGGGACAAGTAGGGATAAAAATGTTTTGAGTGTAAAAGAAGATGGCCTGACTTGCATTTCGCCGTTTGTATAAATTTCTAAAGAAAATTTGTATGA
>NW_020862605.1:0-10357 GCF_003713205.1 Coffea eugenioides | reverse complement strand
TTGGTGTTTTACAAAAAATCCAGTTCAGCCTTTATGATAGAGGAAATCGCAGTTGAAGTAAGGACAAAGTGAATACGCGAGTACACAAAACGTGACTTGTAACCGCGTTTTGTGTAGGCGCGTTTCTGGCCGCAATTCTGCAATTTGCTCAGTCAATTCTCTTGTGTTCTGACTACTTTCCAGCTACAATCTGCAAGAGAATTCGGTGCACATGCTTTAGAAGACAAAAGGGCAAGAAAGTTGGCATATTTTCAAGTCAAAAACAAAGGCTATTGACTATCTTAACAATTTCAGATTTGGAAATCAAATGCAGCAAATTTGGACCAATGGAAAAGGAGCTTTTGGAGCAGTTTATATAGGGAGCAACCAGGACATGAAGAAATATACGGGAGAAGCTTGGAGGCTGCAAAAATGTAGCTTTTCCTTCTCTTATTGTTAGATTACGTTTTAGTAAATAGAGTAGTATAGTTCATCCATTCTTGTTTATTATCTAGATTAGGATGAAGATGGAGGATGAAGAAGGCAAGGAAGAAAGCTCATGTGACAAGGGTTGTATTCCTTCCAAACTCTTTATTTTTTGTATTTGATTCCAAGTTTAGTTAATATACAAGTTCTGGATTTTGTGTGTAATATGTGTTTTTAAAGTTTATACCTTGGGTTGGGTTGAACTTTCTATGATTGTTAGTGTTTATTATTTGGTTATTTGATTGCTATGATTTGAGCAAGTTATTTAGTATTTTAGCTCTTTAAATCATGATTAATCTGGTACCATTAATTGTGATTATCTAAGGTGATTATTTCTACAATGAAAATTGAAGATTTACTATTAGAATTCAAGGAAAGCTCTAAAAATAGAGTAACATCACAAAAAGATAGACGAGAGCATCTATGTATGGTTTAATTATGATTCAATTTACATAAATATATACAACTGAAGGAATAATGAACTTACTTAACCATCAAATCTTCAATTAACCATGCACGATATAGTATGATTAGTTATTATAGATATAATTGATTCATCGTATCGAATAGATCACGGAATTCAAAATGGCTATGAGAAGGAAAGACTTACACAATATTACATTAGCTTATCATGTAGTTACTCTCATCATCCCACAATAATATACACACTTACATGCCCGATAAACGTTAGGGAGTACCACAACCTAAGGAGTTTTATTTGTTGATTTTCTCGATAATAATTCAGTAGTTAAAATTGCTACTATAAATTCATTGATAGTCTTAATATATAAGAAACTTTAGTCCATTACAAGGTAATTTTCACCTCTTCACCTTTGTGGTGATTCGACCCGATATTATATCACCCATAACACTACTAGTTGACCTGTATACTATCATAAACGGGTGTAATTCGTTTTTAACCGTACGTCTGCATAAAAATACCCGTCAAAGTTTTTTGCTGCTTGCCGGGAAGAGTTTGGCAATATCGGTGTTGAAAGTAACTTTATTATTTAACAATTTTCACATTGTTGTTTGCTCCTTAAGCTCGATCTGTTTCATTTTGGTCTGTTGACGTTCTGAATCTATGTTAATGTGCTTGTTCTTTGTATGTTCTAAAGTCATCTATCTTCGTGACTAAACTTGTTTTGAGCCTACTTGACTTAGCATGTTTTTAGCCGGGAATCAAAGCAGTTAGAAAAAGGAGGACAATGAGCTTGAGAAATGGAAGATTGCAATGATGGTGTATGGTTATCAAGTTGCAAGCTACCTTCAAAACAGAGGTAACTCAAGAATTTATGAATGTATGTCTTTTTGAGATGGTTAAGGTGCTTAAGGCAAAAATTTGATGTATTTAAGTTACAAGTTCAATTGCGACACCATGATGCTTGAAATGAGCAGAGGGAATGTTAATAGCTTTTAATTCTTATCATGTGATTGTGACTGTGTGGAGCATTATCATTGTACTAACACATGTATGCAAGCACAAAAATGTGGATTATTATGATGAATTAGAGCATTACAATCCCTGTATTTGATCGATATATATGCTAATGTTATTGGTTGGGATAATCAAGCTGTATATAGTGATTCTCATATTTTATGATTACCAACCTGAAGTGCTCGCAATAATGAAATCCCAACCCTGACGATGCGCGGATGTATGTAGCCTCTTATGGGCGGGAGAAATTCCACAAAAAGAGTGTTTCAAGTCTGCTCTGTGTAAAGGATCGTTTAACTCTGTGAGTTGAATACACACAATACAAGGAAGTTACTGAGAATTCTTCTGTCTAGCATAATATGAAGAAATCCCGTTTCCAACGAAGGCCTCAAGGAGGTCTGAATATCCACTTGCAGACTTTACAAAAAAAAAAAAAAAATATATATAAAAAAAAAAAAAAAAACAAAAAAAAAAAAAAAAAAAAAAAAAAAAAAAAAAAAAAAAAAAGAAAAAAAAAAAAAAAAAAAAAAAAAAAGGTAGTCATATTCTAGCCATCCTGGGACGTTAGCTATAGAAAATTAGCTAATGTGGACTTCTCGACCTTCTTGAATAGGTATTGAGGAAGGATACGAATGATTGGCTTCTCACTTGGAGAATTACAAAGATCAATACATGTATATGTCTGTGAAGTTATTTCTCTCTAATAATTTGGCCACAAATGATCCTAGCATGAATGGTGGGAATGTTGTATGTGAAAATGGGTTACATTTTGATGAAAATGATGAATCTCAATTGTGTTTCAATGAGCAAATGTCCATTTCACATGATAATATCTTTGGAACTAACTTTGAACCTCAAGAGGTGAGTTTTAATGACTCATTTTTCACCCCTCTTGAGGAGTGCATTGAAAGTATAGGTTTTAAAGATATTCCTGCCCAAGATACTTTCGTGGCATTTCCTTTGGTAAGTTCTCAAGTGGTGCATATTCAAGGTAATATCTATGAAACACTTGGGATAGATAAGTCAATTCCATTTTTCACATCATTAGATCATGTGGCTTTTGCTGTAAAGTCACCTTTTAATGATCCACCACGACCTAAAATGGTGGATTATTCTTTAACTAAGCCTCCTTGAAAAATGAGGTGAAATAGTCAAGCTATTGACTTTAAAAAAGCGCTTATTGGGAGGCAACCCAATGTTTTGGTTATTTATGTTATTTTGGTGTGATTTTATGTTTAAAATATGTGTTTGAGTCATTTCGTTATTTTTCATTTATAGGTATTGGAAATGAAAGCAAAAGTGACCAAATGAGGTGAAAAAGGCGAAGTTTGATCAAGGAACTCAACCCCTCGATTTGAGTAATTGTTGTTTTTGATTCGTTACAAGGGGTTAAAATGCATGTTTTGATCATTTTACATGTGCATGCATTGAGTATATTAGCAAACAAATGATCTATGATGCATTTTGGGAAATTGGGGTATTATTTGTAAATTTTCAAAAGTTGAATTTCTGCTAAAATTCGCAGCAGAAAACGCGTTTCTCAAGCAAACGCGCCTCTGAGTCGCGTGTTCACAGAATCGCGTTTTCGATTCTGCACCTGCAGAACAGAAAACGCGCCTTCAAAACGCGACTTGAAGTCGCGTTTTGATGGAAGTCGCGTTTTGTTGCCTGGATCAAAGATGAAAAACGCGCCATTGAAAACGCGTCGCGTTTTCTCACAGAACCGCGTTTTCCGTACTGCAACTTTTGGGAAGAAACGCGCCTAAAAAACGCGATCTGAAGGCGCGTTTCTACTCGCGTTTTCTGAGCATTTTTTTTAAAAAATGCAGCTTCCTTGATTCTCTTTTTCTTCTTTTCCTCATATATTTTCTTGTACGCTTATTGTGTATTTTCTATTGGTACATCACCACCACAAAGGCTAGGGAATTACGGATCACCGTTATATGTTTATTAAGCCTTTGTTATCACTTTTGTTTCTCATTTTCCATTTTTAGGTTTATATCACTAATGGTTACCAAATGGAACTCATGAAGCGATGAAGACAAGCGAACAACATACCTTGAAGCTTCATATTCAATCACAACAATAGGGGAGTATTATTTTTTTTATCTTGATTTTCCTTCTTACACATTGAGGACAATGTGTATGTTAAGTGTGGGGGGAAGAATTGAGATTATATACATTGTATGTGATTGACTTATTAGTTGCAAATATTGGACTTGTGTTAAAATTCAAAATTTTTCTAAAATCTTGTCCAAAATTGCAAACTTGCCCCAAAAATATTTAAATTTTTTCAATTTTATCCAAGGGGTAACAAAGTTCCACACCATTAGTAGTTCAAACTCCTTCTACATTTGAGATAAATATATGTGGCTTAAGCACTTCTTTTCTCATTTAACTTGGAAATGACTATTATGTGATTATAATTTTGCATTTGTAGGAAAATATATCTTGTGAAGTGGAGAAAATTATGCCTATTTTTTTGCATATTTAATGAAATTTCTTTTCTTTACTTGATTTTATATAGTTAAGTGATAAATATGGTCAATAAGTGCAATACTCTTCTCATGATTATTTTTTTTAGAAAATTATTATTCTCTTTGCTATTAAAAAAAAAAGAAAAAAAAAAGAAAATGAAAAAAAAAGAAAAAAAAAAGAAAATGAAAAAAAAAGAAAAAGAAAAGAAAATAAGATTTATTCTACTCCAATGATTCTCGTACTTAGTAACCGGGAGTCTTCATCTACAAATGTCGACTTTCGCGTAAAACGGTACTTGAATTAAGAGTATGCAAAGCAACTTGAGTATGTGAAGTGTTGAGTAACCGGTGATCTTCATCTAAAAATGTCGATTCTCGCGTCAAAAGGCATTCTCACAACTTAAGTAAAATTTAGCTATGTTATACGAATAAATATCCTTTTAAGTAGAATAAAGAGATGATCATGAGTTTAGGAAGCATTATTATTGACCATATGAATTACTTGCTTGTGAAATTGGGAAAGAATGAGAAATTGAATTAAACTTGTTATAATTATGGTATAATTGGCTCTCCTTTACTTGATATTATGAGTACTTGAGGTTAATTGAATAATTGCATAATGGTTATTTATTTTGTTTTGAGGAAATAAAGTTGAAATGCTACATATGTTTATTTTTAAATTTTGGATCATTGTTGGTTTGTATTTCTTATTGTTTGAGGACAAGCAATGGTTCAAGTGTGGGGGTATTTGATAAGAGTTTATTTTACGTATTTTTAGTGTGTTTTATTAGTTAATTTTGGTTTGATTATTTAGTTTTATAACTAAAATAACTAAGGTTTTGGTAAAAATCTACATTTTATGTTAAAGTGGCTAACATTGCATTTTTATGGATTTTTATGGTAAAAACTTCATATTTTGTAGGTTTAATGATTCAATCATCAAATGAAGTGCATTGAGAAGATATTTGGATGATTGATGATGAATTAAAGTGGTGAAAATAAAATATGAAGTGTAAAAAGGAAAAATGCAATTTGAATCAAGAAAAGTCAGGTTTTGACAACTCTGACACGTTTTGGTATTTTGACTATATCTGGAGCTACACTGATCGGATCAAGGTGATCTTGGTACCATTTTGAAGCTAAGAGATATATCTACATTTGGTATAAAGACATCAAAGTCCAGTTCAGCCGTTTTCATAGTCCAAAAGTTGAAATACCGAAATTCAACTCAGCTGTCCAAAGTGGAAAACAGAGCTCTGACCAGTGTTTAGTATTTCGATCATATCTCAGGTTAAAAAGCTCAGATTTGGATGATTCTTTAAGCATTGGAAAGCTAACTCAAAGGGCTACAACTTTGCTGTTTTACACAAAAGCCAGTTCAGCCTTTATGATAGAGAAAATCGCAGCTGAAGTAAGGATAAAGTGAATACGTGAGTACACAAAACGTGACTTGTAACCGCGTTTTGTGTAGGCGCGTTTTCTGGCCGCAATTCTGCAATTTGCTCAGTCAATTCTCTTATGTTCAAACTACTTTCCAGCTACAATCTGCAAGAGAATTCGGTGCACATGCTTCAGAAGACAAAAGGGCAGACAAGGTGGCTTATTTTCAAGTAAAAAAAAATGGTTTTTGACTTCCTTAACAAATGGAGATTTGAGAATCATTAGAGCAGAAAATTTGGACTAGAGAGGAGCTTTTCATCAGCTTTAATAGCAGAAAAATGAGAGACAGACGGGAGAAGCTTGAAGAGTGCAGAAATGTAGTTCTTCCATTTCCTTAGTGTAGGATAGTGTAGTAAGTGTAGTTCATCCATTCTTGTATAATGGCTAGATTAGGATGAAAATGGAGATGAAGAAAGAGAAGTTGAAGCTCAAGTGACATGGGACATGGGTTATCTCTTCTCCAACTCTTTATCTTTTGTATTGGATTCTTAAATATAGTTAATATACAAGTTCTGGAATTTATGTTATTTATGTGTCTTTAAAGTTTATACCTTGGGTTTAGTTGAACTTTCTATGATTGTTAGTGTTTATTATTTGGTTATTTGATTGCTATGATTTGAGCAAGTTATTTAGTATTTTAGCTCTTTAAATCATGATTAATCTGGTACCATTAATTGTGATTATCTAAGGTGTTATTTCTACAATGAAAATTGAGATTTAACATTAGTTCAAGAAGTGCTAAACATAGGGAGTACACTCACGAAAGTAGAGGTGCATCTATGTGGTTTTTAGTGATTCATTTCATGTAATTTCACTGAAGAAATGAACTTGTAACTAATTTCATAACCATGAGAATAGGTATGGATTAGTTATAAGTATAATTGATTCACTACGAAAGTAGGATTCAAATGCATAAGGAAATTACACCATAATTAGCTTAGATGTAGTATTCAATGATCCAAATATAACACTTGCATGAGTAGTTAGGGATACCACAACCTAAGGAGCTTTTATTTGTTATTTTGTATAATTTCAGTAGGTTAAATTTGTTATAATTCATTGATAGTCTAAATAATAAAGAAACTTTAGTAATACCGGTAATTGTTCACTCTTCCCTGTGGGATCGACCCGATATATACCCTAAACTACTAGTTGACCTGTATACTTGCAGTGAACGGGTGTAATTCGGTTTTTTAACTTGTACGTCTGTAAAATACCCGTCAAGTTTTTGGCGCCGTTGCCGGGGAAGATTTGGCAATATCGGTGTGAAAAGTAACTTTATTAATTTAGACAATTTCACTTGTTTTTGTTCGTTAAGTGTCTTGTTTGTTTTGAGTCTTGTTGAGTCTTTTATGTTTAATGTCTTGTTTTTGTATGTTTAAAGTCATCTATTCTTCTTGACTAAACTTGTTTTTGAGCTACTTTGATAGCATGTTTAGGGGATCAAGGAGAGTAGAAAACAGGGGAGGACAATGCTTGAGAAATGGAAGATTGGCAATGGATGGTTATCAAGTGCAAAGCTCCTTCAACAGAGGTAACCAAGAATTTACTGAATGTATGTCTTTTGAAGATGGTTTAAGGTGCTTAAAGGCAAAATTTGATGTAATTAAGTTACAAGTTCAATTGGACACCATGATGCATGAAATTGAGCAGAGAAGGAATGTTAATGCTTTTAATTCTTATCATGTGATTTGTGACTTGTGTGGAGATTATCATGCTACTAACACATGTATGCAAGCACAAAATGTGGATTATTATGATGAATTAGAGCATTACAATCCCTGTTTTGATCGATATAGTGCTAATGCTTATGGTTGGGATAATCAATGTGTATATAGTGATTCTCCATATTCTTATGATTACCAACCTGAAAGTGTCCAATATGAATCAAAACCATCTTGGGAGTTGGCAATTGAAATGGTAGCTAATGATTCTAAGCCATCTTGGGAGTTAGCTATAGAAAAATTAGCTAATGTGACTTTCGACCGTTTTGATAGGATTGAGGAAAGGATAGATGAATTGGCTTCTCACTTTGGTAGAATACAAGATCAATTACATGTATTGTGTGAAGTTATTTCTTCTAATAATTTGCAAAATGATCCTAGCATGAATGGTGGGAATGTTGTATGTGAAAATGGGTTACATTTTGATGAAAATGATGAATCTCAATTGTGTTTCAATGAGCAAATGTCCATTTCACATGATAATATCTTTGGAACTAACTTTGAACCTCAAGAGGTGAGTTTTAATGACTCATTTTTCACCCCTCTTGAGGAGTGCATTGAAAGTATAGGTTTTAAAGATATTCCTGCCCAAGATACTTTCGTGGCATTTCCTTTGGTAAGTTCTCAAGTGGTGCATATTCAAGGTAATATCTATGAAACACTTGGGATAGATAAGTCAATTCCATTTTTCACATCATTAGATCATGTGGCTTTTGCTGTAAAGTCACCTTTTAATGATCCACCACGACCTAAAATGGTGGATTATTCTTTAACTAAGCCTCCTTGAAAAATGAGGTGAAATAGTCAAGCTATTGACTTTAAAAAAGCGCTTATTGGGAGGCAACCCAATGTTTTGGTTATTTATGTTATTTTGGTGTGATTTTATGTTTAAAATATGTGTTTGAGTCATTTCGTTATTTTTCATTTATAGGTATTGGAAATGAAAGCAAAAGTGACCAAATGAGGTGAAAACGGCGAAGTTTGATCAAGGAACTCAACCCCTCGATTTGAGTAATTGTTGTTTTTGATTCGTTACAAGGGGTTAAAATGCATGTTTTGATCATTTTACATGTGCATGCATTGAGTATATTAGCAAACAAATGATCTATGATGCATTTTGGGAAATTGGGGTATTATTTGTAAATTTTCAAAAGTTGAATTTCTGCTAAAATTCGCAGCAGAAAACGCGTTTCTCAAGCAAACGCGCCTCTGAGTCGCGTGTTCACAGAATCGCGTTTTCGATTCTGCACCTGCAGAACAGAAAACGCGCCTTCAAAACGCGACTTGAAGTCGCGTTTTGATGGAAGTCGCGTTTTGTTGCCTGGATCAAAGATGAAAAACGCGCCATTGAAAACGCGTCGCGTTTTCTCACAGAACCGCGTTTTCCGTACTGCAACTTTTGGGAAGAAACGCGCCTAAAAAACGCGATCTGAAGGCGCGTTTCTACTCGCGTTTTCTGAGCATTTTTTTTAAAAAATGCAGCTTCCTTGATTCTCTTTTTCTTCTTTTCCTCATATATTTTCTTGTACGCTTATTGTGTATTTTCTATTGGTACATCACCACCACAAAGGCTAGGGAATTACGGATCACCGTTATATGTTTATTAAGCCTTTGTTATCACTTTTGTTTCTCATTTTCCATTTTTAGGTTTATATCACTAATGGTTACCAAATGGAACTCATGAAGCGATGAAGACAAGCGAACAACATACCTTGAAGCTTCATATTCAATCACAACAATAGGGGAGTATTATTTTTTTTATCTTGATTTTCCTTCTTACACATTGAGGACAATGTGTATGTTAAGTGTGGGGGGAAGAATTGAGATTATATACATTGTATGTGATTGACTTATTAGTTGCAAATATTGGACTTGTGTTAAAATTCAAAATTTTTCTAAAATCTTGTCCAAAATTGCAAACTTGCCCCAAAAATATTTAAATTTTTTCAATTTTATCCAAGGGGTAACAAGTTCCACACCATTAGTAGTTCAAACTCCTCCTACATTTGAGATAAATATATGTGATTTGGAAACTTCTTTTCTCATTTAACTTGGAAATGACTATTATGTGATTATAATTTTTGCATTTGTAGGAAAGTATATCGTGTAAAGTGGAGAAAATTATACCTATATTTTTTTGCATATTTGATGAAATTTCTTTTCTTTATTGGATTTTATAAGTTAAGTGATAAATATGGTCAATAAGTGCAATACTTTTCTCATGATTATTCTTTTGAGGAATTTATTATTATCTATGCTGTAAAAAGAAAAAAAAAGTGGAAAGAAAAAAAAAAGAAAAAAAGATTTATTCTACTCCAATGATTCTCGTACTTAGTAACCGGGAGTCTTCATCTACAAATGTCGACTTTCGCGTAAAACGGTACTTGAATTAAGAGTATGCAAAGCAACTTGAGTATGTGAAGTGTTGAGTAACCGGTGATCTTCATCTAAAAATGTCGATTCTCGCGTCAAAAGGCATTCTCACAACTTAAGTAAAATTTAGCTATGTTATACGAATAAATATCCTTTTAAGTAGAATAAAGAGATGATCATGAGTTTAGGAAGCATTATTATTGACCATATGAATTACTTGCTTGTGAAATTGGGAAAGAATGAGAAATTGAATTAAACTTGTTATAATTATGGTATAATTGGCTCTCCTTTACTTGATATTATGAGTACTTGAGGTTAATTGAATAATTGCATAATGGTTATTTATTTTGTTTTGAGGAAATAAAGTTGAAATGCTACATATGTTTATTTTTAAATTTTGGATCATTGTTGGTTTGTATTTCTTATTGTTTGAGGACAAG
>NW_020862604.1:0-22900 GCF_003713205.1 Coffea eugenioides | reverse complement strand
ATGTTAGACAAATTTTGACGGAGTTTCCCCATATAAATGGAAGAAAACTCCCTGCCAACAAACCCAATTTCAGGCAAATTATCCACATGGCAAATAATTCAAACATAACTCCAATATTTCTAAGCATTTATATCCACAAAATATCATCACATGGCAAGTAAATGCAAGTTTAATATTTTCCTCCCCCACACTTAAACTTCACATTGTCCTCAATGTGAGAAAAGGAAAATAAATAAAGAGTAAAAGAAAATACTGCTCAATTGAACTTGCGCAATCCGAATCCATGTCCAAGTGATGAATTTCCAACTGTATTTAAGAAAGAGTGGAGAGTTCACTTATTGCACCCTGAAAAAGACAAAATAAAAACAAATAAATTTCTTAAAAATAAAAGGTTGCAATCAACAAAATCATTCAATTTAAGGAAAAAGGAAAAATGATCAAGCATGTGGAACCATACAATGTTCAAGGGATAAAAACATGAAATGAGCTAATCTTTGCTAATCAAATATATGCATTAGTATCCAAAGCAAAGTGAAGCTAATTTCACACAAAAAATCCACAATCATGAACAAAATAAGTTCCATTTATACATTTTGTCATCAATGATCAAATCCCCGCAAGTACAAAAGCAATCTCAAAATGGAGGCGAACACACCAAGCCAAAATATAAATGACCTTCGTGAGAATTCATGAAATACTAAAAACTATTGAACCACAAAAATTGTAAGTGCATTTATGAATTTCATCAATTAAGGTCATCTTCAATTCACCTTTTCTTTTAGAATTACCTAAGAATTCAAGAAATTATTCAACCAAGCCCCTTTTCATTCATTAGGTAATCTAAATTACTCACATGAATATCATAAACTCCCACAAAGCTAATTAAAATGCTACATTGGCCACTTAATATGCAACTTTGTCACCAAGCCAAATTGGGCATAAATTTAGCAAAAATTCACCAAATAATTACAAACTCATGAGTTAAACATCACCAATAATCATCAATAAGTTCAATAAGCACAATGTAAAGCACCAAACTTCACAAAATGAAAAAAATTCGAAATTGCCCCAAAAATAAAAAAAAATAAAAATTGGCAAAATTCAAATGACAACATTTGGTGAAGATTTGTTACCTCAAACTTGTTGGTTGATGATTATGGATGCAAATGGTGAAGAAACCCCCAAAAATTTCACTTCAATTCGGCCTCAAATGGATAGTTAAAAATTTGAAACCCTTGTTCTTGCTAAGCTCAAATCCGAATTTAGACTTGTTTTTGAAGAATTTTTAGCTATGAAATCATCTCTCAAGTGAAAAAGGAGTGTTTTGGTATACTTGGTTTGAAGATTGGATGGTGAAAAGAGTGAGTTTAGTGAGTAGTGTGTGTTTTAGGTGTGAGTGCGTGTGTAAGTTGAAGAAGAGAGAAAAAAAAAATTTCTGATTGCAGAAGTGGATCCGAGGCCTCGGATCCATATGGATCCGAGCTCGGATCCGTGGCACGAAGTTTTCCCTGATTGCAGAAGTGGATCCGAGGCCTTGGATCCATATGGATCCGAGCTCGGATCCGTGGATTCTGCATTTATTGCAGAAATTTCTGCAATTTTTAGTTTGGCCCCAACTTGAAACACACTCTCTAATTCGTGCTCTACAATGAAATTTTGAACAATTCAACACTTTACACACATGGAAAGTGACTTAAACATGAATCTCAACACCTCAAATCAAATCAAAAACATGTAGAATCCAAATTGAGGGTTGAAGTTCTTGGATCAAATAGTCCCCTCGACACTTCCAAAGCACATGATGGTGCTCAAATGGTTCAAAAGAGTGCAAATAGGTCATGAACACATTTAAACACTTGAATGCACTTCAACTTCATTCAAATGACTAACTTAACCTCATAACATAAAATTAAGCATTGTAAAACTCAAAAAATAAAGGTTAAGCTTCCCTTTTTCGCATTAGTCTCCACTCCTTATAAACTCCTTTGCACTTGAAATAATTCGCATGATTCCTTGTCATTGCTACCTACAAAACACACAAAAACATTAATCAAACAACCAAAACTTACTAAAAACAAGAAATCGTTGGGTTGCCTCCCAACAAGCGCTTCTTTATAGTCATTAGCTTGA
Organism: Coffea eugenioides; assembly: GCF_003713205.1. Taxonomy (NCBI): domain Eukaryota; kingdom Viridiplantae; phylum Streptophyta; class Magnoliopsida; order Gentianales; family Rubiaceae; genus Coffea; species Coffea eugenioides. Next base: position 20,770 of record NW_020862604.1, on the reverse strand, counting down.
CTATATCACCTCATTTTTCAAGGAGGTTTAGTTAACGAATAATCCACCATTTTAGGCCTTGGTGGATCATTGTAAGGTGACTTAATAGAAAAAGCCACATGATCTAATGATGTGAGAGATGGAAGTGACTTACATATTCCAAGTATTTCATAGATATTACCTTGAATATGCACCACTTGAGAGTTTACCAAAGGAAATGTCATGAGAGTATCTTGGGCAGCAATACCCTTAGAACCTATACTTTCAATGCACTCCTCAAGAGGGGTGAAAAATGAGTCATTAAAACTCACCTCTTGAGGCTCAAAGTTAGTTTCAAAGGTATTATCATGTGAAATGGATATTTGCTCATTGAAATATAATTGAGATTCATCATTTTCATCCAAATGCAATCCATTTTCACATACAACATTTTCACGATTCATGCTAGGATCATTTTGCAAATTATTAGAAGAAATAACTTCACACAATACATTCAATTGCTCATGTATATTACCAAAGTGAGAAGCTAATTCATCTAACCTTTCCTCAATCCTATCAAAACGGTTGGAAGTTGCATTAGCTAATTTTTCTAAAGCTAACTCCCAAGATGGCTTAGAATCATTAGCTACCATTTCAATTGCCAACTCCCAAGATGGTTTTGATTCATATTGGACACATTCAGGTTGGTAATCATAAAAATATGAAGAATTACTATAAGTACATTGATTATTCCAACCATAAGCAGGAGAATTGCTCAAATTAGCACTATATCGATCAAAACAAGGATTGTAATGCTCTAATTCATCATAATAATCCATATTTTGTGCTTGCATACATGTATAGTAGCATGATAACCTCCACACAAGTCACAAATCACATGATAAGAATTAAAAACATTAACATTCCTCCTCTGCTCAATTTCATGCATCATGGTGTCCATTTGAACTTGTAACATCATAACATCAAATTTAGCCTTTAAGCACCTTAAACCATCTTCAAAAGACATACATTCAGTAAATTCTTGGTTACCTCTATTAAAGGAGCTTTACACTTGGTAACCATCCATTACCAATCTTCCACTTCTCAAGCATTGTCCTCCAAATTGTCCTACCCTTCTCATCACCTAAAATTGCTTTTAAACAACTTAAGAGCAAAATTAGTAAGAAGAATAGGTGATAAAATGCATACACACAGAAAATACTAAAATGACAGAAAATAACATTCACACAATAACTAATAAAATGTCTAAACTAATAAAGTTACTCTTCACACCGATATTGCCAAATCTTCCCCGGCAACGGCGCCAAAAACTTGACGTGCGCGGAGTATACATATACAATTAAGCTCATCCTAATCAAGTTTTACATTTATAAACTCCTAAATACCCCACACGCGATTTATCGCAAGTATACGAATCGTGAGCGAGTATAGGGTATTAAGGGTCGATCCCACAAGGAAGATTGCAATTACCGGTACTACTAAAGTTTCTCTATTATTTAGACTATCAATGAATTATAACAAATTAAAGCCTACTGAAATTATACAAGATAGCAAATAAAAGCTCCTTAGGTTGTGGTATCCCCAACTACTCATGCAAGTGCTATATTTGGATCATTGAGTACTACATCTAGGCTAATTATGGTGTAATTTCCTTATGCATTTGAATCCTACTTTCGTAGTGAATCAATTATACTCATAACTAATCCATACCTATTTTCATGGTTATGAAATTAGCTACAAGTTCATTTCTTCAATGAAATTACATGAAATGAATCACTAAAAACCACATAAGTGCACCTCTACTTTCGTGAGTGTACTCCCTATGTTTAGCACTTCTTGAACTAGTGTTAAATCTCAATTTCCATTGCAGAAACAACACCTTAGATAATCACAATCAATGGTACCAGATTAATCATGATTTAAAGAGCCAAAGTGCTAAATAACTTGCTCAAATCATAGCAATCAAATAACCAAATAATAAACACTAACAATTATAGAAAGTTCAACCAAACCCAAGGTATAAACTTTAGAAACACATAATGAACACAAAATCCAGAACTTGTATATTAACTAAACTTGGAATCAAATACAAAAGATAAAGAAATTGGAAGGAATACAACCCTTGTCACATGAGCTTTCTTCCTTGCCTTCTTCATCCTCCATCTTCATCCTAATCTAGATAATAAACAAGAATGGAAAAGCTACACTACTCTATACTAAGCTAAACTAACACTAGGGAGATGAAAGAGCTACATTTCTGCAGCTTCAAGCTTTCTCCCGTAGCTCACTCTCTATTTTCTGCTATGGACTCCAATCTCTCCAATTTTTGCAATGCATTTTGCTATTTAATGATGAAAGGTGGTCAAGAAATGAGGATTACATCTCCCTTTTACAGCTGGGAATGTTTCTCACATGTATAGCATCCAATGTGAGTTGGTGGAGGTGAAATTGAGTTTTACGCGTACAGAGCAGCCTTTTCTGACCTGTGATCCGAGCTGCTACAGTACCTCGGATCCGTATGGATCCGAGCTCGGATCCACTAACCCAGAAACAACCGAGGGTTCGGATGAATAGTGGATCCGAGTGTGGATCACTTGCTCTGTTTTTGGCCCAACTTCAACCAATCTTTTCTTGATGTTAGAGGCTGAACCAGCTCATGTCTAAAACACGAAAGTTGTAGCCTTTTGAGTTATCTTTCTAATGCATCAAGAATCACCTCATTTGGATCTGTGTAGGCTGAGATATGACTGAAATACCCTTGCCTGCTCATTGCCCTGTTCCAGCTTCGACCAGTAGAAATTTGCTATTGTAATTCGGCATTTTGACCTGGAAAACCTTCAAACTGGATTTAGATGTCTTCACCAAAGTTGTAGATCTATATCTTATCTTCAAATTGGTTCAAGAATCATCTTAATCTGATCATTGTAGCTCAAGTTATAGCCGAAATACGAAAATGTGTCAAAACTGTCAAAATACACAAAATCCAAGTAAAAAGTGATAAAAACCTCATTTAATCACTTAAAAGCATTTTTCACCAATTATAACCAAAATGATTCATATTCTTCCAATAATATAACCAAAGTGACTAAAAATAATATAAAATGTCATACAATTATTACGTAAATTAGTCACTTATCAATTTGCTCAGCCATTTTTCTCATCTTCACACTACTTTCCAGCTAGAGTTGGAGAGAAAACGTAGGCTGCACATGCTTCAGAAGACATAAGGAAGAGATATAGCCAAGGTTCCAAGTCAAAAGCCATTATTTTTGACTCCCTTAACAAATTCAGATTTGGAGAATCATAGCAGAAATTTTTGACTGGTAAGGGAAGGACTTTTCATCAGCTTATATGCAGAGACATTTGAGGTCTAAGAATCATACGGGGGAGGAGCTTGAAGAGTGCAGAAATGTAGTTCTTCCATTTCCTTAGTGTAGGATAGTGTAGTAAGTGTAGTTCATCCATTCTTGTATAATGGCTAGATTATGATGAAAATGGAGATGAAGAAAGAGAAGTTGAAGCTCAAGTGACATGGGTTATCTCTTCTCCAACTCTTTATCTTTTGTATTGGATTCTTAAATATAGTTAATATACAAGTTCTGGAATTTATGTTATTTATGTGTCTTTAAAGTTTATACCTTGGGTTTGGTTGAACTTTCTATGATTGTTAGTGCTTATTATTTGGCTATTTGACTGCTATGATTTGAGCAAGTTATTTAGCACTTTAGCTCTTTAAATCATGATTAATATGGTACCATTAATTGTGATTATCTAAGGTGTTATTTCTGCAATGAAAATTGAGATTTAACATTAGTTCAAGAAGTGTTAAACATAGGGAGTACACTCACGAAAGTAGAGGTGCACCTATGTGGTTTTTAGTGATTCATTTCATGTAATTTCACTGAAGAAATGAACTTGTAGCTAATTTCATAACCATGAGAATAGGTATGGATTAGTTATAAGAATAATTGATTCACTACGAAAGTAGGATTCAAATGCATAAGGAAATTACACCATAATTAGCCTAGATGTAGTACTCAATGATCCAAATATAGCACTTGCATGAGTAGTTAGGGATACCACAACCTAAGGAGCTTTTATTTGTTAATTTCTTGTATAAGTGCAGTAGGTTAAATTTCTTATCATTAATTGATAGTCTAAATAATAAAGAAACTTTAGTAATACCGGTAATTGTTCACTCTTCCCTGTGGGATCGACCCGATATATACCCTAAACTACTAGTTGATCTGTATACTTGCAGTGAACGGGTGTAATTCGGTTTTTTAACTTGTACGTATGCAAAATACCCGTCAGGTAACCTTTTTAGGATCTTGAGGTATTCATTAGAAGTTTAATTTTTACATATTTCAGTAGACTTAAAATTTATGGTGCTTTGGTAGCTTATAGGTATTTACGTGTTGTGAGAGTGTTTGATAAACTGACAGTGGAGAACACTTCGGTCATTGTTTGGGACCCTGGGCTTATATATTGACTTTGATGGAAGGGCTCTTAATTGAAATGTTGGGGTTTATTGCCCCAAGTTCCTGCCATAAGATATTCTTGTCCCTGCTGCTGAAGCCCAGTACATTCTGCATCTTCTACCGTACATGTATGCAGACACCTAGGTTGGTTAGGCCATCCATGCAGGAGTTAAAGTTACTCATTGGTGAATTTTTTATGCTTGGCTATTCTAGATAAATGGTTTTCTCATGAAAACTGGCGGAAAAATGGCATCTGGTCTAGCTGATGGTGATCTATCGTCATTCTTTACGTTTTTTTCCATTAATTTGTACAAAATCTGATTGACTTTTAGCACTTTTGATTTTAGAAGAATACATCTTGCATTAGAACTTTTTTTCAAATTAGGTTCCATCTTAATAACTGTATTAATTTATGAAATCTTGTTTAAAAGAGTGACAATTAGTCACAAGGATAAATCAGAAATTGATTGTACAACAGATGGCCTAGTGGCAGAATATTCGAGTTCGGGAGCAATTTTGACATAATTGTTTGATGTGATTGTTAGCAGAGAAATTGCAGTTAAATGAAATGCAGTTATTGAAGACAATTGCCTTTGGCTTTTATATACTTAAGCAACCGAACTTGTGCAGAATCAGCATGAATGATATTTTTCACCGTCATACCTTTTTTTGGTGTTTAGTTGATCTGATCGGTTCATCCAATTTCATATATATGAACTATCTCAATGGGAAAGCCTGCTTGCATCTAGAGGGTGTAAAGTGTAGTAATTAGCTTAGTGTCTTGTTACCTGTAACTGCAGTACATTTTCTTACATGTTGTGTATGTAAAGCTAAATAGGTTAATTCAAGTTAAGTCACATTTATGTTCTGTGAGATGTTGACCAGTTATATGGTTAAATACTTTTTGCAGTATTTCAGATCTTTGAGTGGTCTAAATGCTGAAGGTTTTGAAAGTTTGGATGCAAATATGTCAGCTAAAGGGATGAGAATATCAGTAAGTACGGACGAGGAACTTGGCAGCAGTATGGAGAGGAAAGATGCGGCCGATGACTTTGGAGAACCTGGTAATAGTTCAAGTCTGGTATTTTAGTTTATACACATGCTTCTACAGATAATGAAAATTATAATGAATAACTACCTGCAAATCCCTCTATATATATATATAACTACCTGTAAATCTACAAAGAAAATGAAGAATCTGGGGATTTGTCTGCAAGAATAGGTAATATGACTTATATGCATGAAATAATATGAACAAGTCTAGTTAGAAAAAATATGTTACTATAAAGAAAGGGAATGAGAAGTTAATAGAAGGGGAAGAGTAAAGAAAATACCTTATGATACCTCCATCCCTGTGACATAGTTTGACTTTGTGTAAGGCTCTATTATTGCCCATACGCATAAACTCTCAACTCCCCCCCCCCCCCCCCCCCAAAAAAAAAAAACCTTTAGCAAAAATTTTCTGTGTACCCAGTTTGCTACAAATAGTTTATGTGAGAGGTGTGTATCTGTGAAGGTTTTGGCTTCTTCATACAAGAGTAGAGTTCAAGGCAAGATTTGGTGGATTGCAAGTTACAAAGAATTGCTGGAGAAAAATTGAGCAATCCAAAATATTAGAAGGCAGAGAAAAGATGAAATGGGATTTCCCTCTAAAAAACTAACAGATAGCTTCATTTCATTAGAAAATTAATTGTGAGTGCATCAACAGAATGTACTCTAAAAAAGTCGTACAAGTTTTAAGAACTCGTGTTGTTTTACTGCCTATTGTTTCTTTCAACAGCCCTATATTGTTGTATGGTGTGAGAACTGGAGAAGAACAACAAAAAATTCTTTTCTTTATCACAAAATTGATGAAAGAATAAGAAAGATATTGTAATTCGGTACTTACAATAAAAACATGTAGATATCATGGTGTCCTAACTTCCCCATTAAGGTAGATAGTGGAGCAAAATATCTTTGACCACACGGTACATTCAGCTAGCTAGGGCTTGATTATTTAGTTATCTATGACTATCAAAATTACAGAAATCATGTTTAGAAAATAAGTATCAAAATGCACTAAGAATAGAGGACGTATAGTTCATTAATTAACTTGAAAAGCAAACAAAATATGATTGTGCTTCCTCTATTCACAGAGGATTGATAAGAGTTTATTTTACGTATTTTTAAGTGCATTTTATTAGTTAATTTTGAGTTGATTATTTAGTTTTATAATTAAAATAAAGAGGTTTTTGGTAAAATTATATATTTTTGGTAAAAGTGGATAATATTGCATTTCTATTGATTTTAATAGTAAAAACTTCATTTTTATGCAGGAATAATGAATCAATCACCAAAGGAGGTCAATTGAGGTGAAAAATAGAGATTTGGTGATGAATTTAAGTGGCAACAAGAAGAATGAAGTGAAAAACGTTCAAGTGAGGAAATGCAATACAAGTCAGTTTTGACACTTTTCAGTATTTTGACCATATCTGGAGCTACACTTATCGGATTGAGGTGATTTTTTATACCATTTTAAAGCTAAGAAAGAGACCTACAATTCGTATGAAGACATCGAAATCCATTTCTGCCATCTTCATGGGCAAAACGTTGGAATACAGAAGCTGCACCCTGTGGTCGGAAGTTAAAACAGAGGTTTGAACAGGTGACAGTATTTCGATCATAGCTCAGGCTACAAAGCTCCGATTTGGATGATTCTTGAAGCATTGGAAAGCTAACTCAAAGGGCTACAACTTTTGTGTTTTGCACAAAAGCTAGTTCGGCCTTTATGATAGAGAAAATCGCAGATGAAGTAAGGCCAAAGTGAATACGCGAGTACACAAAACGTGACTTGTAACCGCGTTTTGTGTAGGCGCGTTTTATAGCCGAAATTCTGCAATTTGACTCAGCCAATTCTCTTGTATTCACACCACTTTCCAGCTATAAGATGCAAGGGAATTCGGTGCACATGCTTCAGAAGACAAAAGGGCAAGAAAAGTGGCTTATTTTCAAGTCAAAAATATTGGTTTTTGACTATGCTAACAAAGTGGAGATTTGGGAATCAAAGGATAGAATTTGACTTGGAAAAATGGAGCATTTGAGTGTTTTTTTTTATGCAGAGATATGGGGAGAGATCTGGGAAACCATTCGTAGCTTAGCTTCTTACAGAAAAACATATTCTCTCTACCTAGGACTTGCAAGGGGCAATTGGGATTTCATCTTGTAATCATCTAAGTTCAAGACAAAGGAGATTTTTGGAAGGCTTCACCATATCTTGGCTAAGACTTTCTTTACTCTGTTTGTATTTGTAATTCATGATGATTTACATTAATGAAGTTATGAGTGTTTTATCATTCATGAGTAGCTAATTTTCTTTATCTAGGGAGTAGATGAAGCTTATGGCCAAATGATATGAAGTGATTGTTATTCATTCTTGTTATGTCTTGTATTAACTTATCTACTTGTGTATGTTGGATTACTTGTTGTTGCTTGATCACCAATAGCAGGTTTATAGTTATTTTTATTCATTGAGAAATGGTAAAAATAATGGAATGACACAAGTAGAGCTTGAGTAGTATATTCATGAGAATAGAAATACATTCAAGTGGATGAAATCTGCATTTCATGTGTGAATAAGAACAGATTTAGTATTTACCAAGAGATTAGGAAAAACTAATCTGTTTTAACCCATTATTATCATGAGAATGTGATTTTGGTATTTCTGGAAATGAATCCTTGGTTAAACAAGAGCAGTAACAAGTGTTGAATTAATTCATTTTAGATCTTTTGTGTCATAAGTGGAATCTACATCCCTAGATCTTAATATTTAGTGAATTCTACTCCTATTGTGAAATTGCATTTATCTAGTTAAGAACTCTTGTAGTTGAATTAAAATCTGAAGTTTCTGCTCAAATTAATTGTGAGTCTAAATAATAGAGTAAATTAGTATCTAATAATTGTTTTAAATTGCTCCTCGTGGGATCGACCCGATACACATCTCGTACTACAATTGCGACCTGTATACTTGCAGTCCAACGGGTGTAAAATCGGAATTAAACTTGCATTGATAAAAAAAATCCCGTCAAGTTTTTGGCGCCGTTGCCGGGGAGCGGCAATATTAGAGCCTAATCATCTTTATTAATTTAGACAGCTTTATTTTTTAGATTATATTTAATCTTATATTGTAATCAGTTTTTTTTACCATTGAAGTTGCATAATATCCCTTATTTCTGTTTGTAGTGTATGCACCGGGAGTCTCGAGAAGTCGCACCTTTCGATTCAGAAATTGAGAGGACACTACGTAGACAAAGGAGGCACACACAACAGCAAGAGGAACAAGAGATTTGGCAACCGATAGAGGAAATTTTGATAGAACTACCATTTGCGGAAGAGATGGCCGAAAATGACCAAAATAGGCGAGTTCTACGAGATTATACTCTACCGGGAACACAAGGATCTCAAACAAGCATAGTAAGGCCTACGGTAAATGCTAACAATTTTGAGATTAAACCATCACTTATCCAAATGGTTCAACAATCTCAATTTGGAGGTAATGCAGTAGAAGATCCTAATACACACTTAGCTACATTCTTGGAAATTTGTGATACAATTAAAATGAATGGAGTTAGTGATGATGCTATAAGGCTAAGATTGTTCCCATTTTCATTGAGAGATAAGGCCAAACTTTGGCTACACTCTCATGCTCCTAATACTTTCACTGGATGGGATGAACTATCAAGAGCATTCTTAAATAAGTATTTTCCACCAGGTAAGACTGCTAAGTTTAGAATGGATATCACTAGTTTTAGCCAATTGGAAGGTGAATCATTATATGAGGCATGGGAAAGATTTAGAGATTTGCTTCGGAAATGTCCACATCATGGACTGCCGGAATGGTTAATCATACAAACCTTCTATAATGGTTTAGTTTTTTCTACTAAAACTATGATCGATGCAGCTGCAGGTGGAGCTTTAATGGGTAAATCACCCCAAGAGGCTCATAATTTGATAGAAGAAATGGCAGCAAATAACTACCAATGGGCCAATGAAAGAGGTAATACGAGACGTCACGCAGGTATGATAGAAATGGACACTCTCAATATGCTGAGTGCTCAAATGAATAATGTGATGAAATTGCTAAGTAGACAAGGTGGAGATGGTCCAAGTTCATCTAATGCACACGTAGCTTGTTGCTCTTTCTGTGGAGGTGAACATGATATTAATGAGTGTGTTGATTCTGAGCAGGTACAATTTGTCAATAATTACAACCGAAATGCCCCAAATAATCCCTACTCGAATACTTACAATCCGGGGTGGAGAAATCATCCAAACTTTGGATGGAAAGATCAAGGCAATCAACAAAGGCCAACCAATCCGCCGGGATTTCAACCAAGGCAACCACAGGCTGAAACTAAACCAAGTTGGGAGATCGCGGTGGAAAAACTTGCTAAGGTGACTTCGGATAGATTCGAGCGAGTTGAGGGGCGGTTGGACCAATTAGCTGGGATGTACAGAAACTTGGAGGTTCAAATTGGTCAAATTGCCAATGTGATCAACAATAGAAACCCTGGTGAATTACCAAGTAAAACCGAAGTGAATCCGAGAGAGCATGTCAATGCAATCATTCTTAGAAGCGGTAAAACGGTTGAGGGATTCGATTTTGAAAATTCAGGTGGTGAAAAAGACAAGAAGCAAGAAATTGAAGGGGAGCAAGAAAGTCAAAATGATCATGTTATCATTGATATTGATGCACTTCATCCCAAATTAAATTCTAATGTGATACCTTTTCCTCACAGGTTGAAGAAAGATGGACAGGATCGGGAGTTTGAAAAGTTCTTCAAAATGTTTAAACAATTGCACATTAACATTCCTTTCATTGATGCTATAACACAGATTCCCTCTTATGCACGTTTCTTGAAAGACATCATGTCAAAGAAGAGGAAAATTGTAGATAATGAGATGATAGCATTAACGGAAGAGTGTAGTGCATTGATTAAGAATAAACTCCCTCCTAAATTGAAAGATCCGGGAAGTTTTTCTATTCCTTGCACTATTGGTCAATTGCATTTTTCTAATGCTTTATGTGATTTAGGTGCAAGTGTGTCACTTATGCCGTTATCGGTTGCCCGGAGATTGGGACTTCAAGAGCTAAAAGCTACCAATATTACATTGCAATTGGCGGATCGGTCAATCACACGTCCCATGGGTATTTTGGAAAATGTGCTCATAAAGGTAAGACAATCTATAATACCTGTGGATTTTGTTGTCTTAGATATTGAAGAAGATGTGAGAATGCCAATTATTCTAGGACGACCGTTTTTAGCCACTGCACGAACTATAATTGATGTAGAAAAAGGTAAGCTTATATTACGGGTTAATGGTGAGGAATTGGAATTCAATTTGGATAATAAAGAAGGGAGTATAGAGCCTACTGCTCTTGTGTCTAATATGCCATATGATGAAAAGGTTAACCAAGAAAGGACCGAAGAAGTTAAATTTATAAATGTCCTTGGTACTAACTTTCATGGTGTAGGAACAAAGAAGGAGAAGATAAGGATGGAAGTTGGCTTAATAAATTCGCCATTCCATGAAGAAAATGGTGAAAAGTTGAGCCAATTCAGAAAAGACAAGCAAAATCCACTCCAAGGTGAAGTTGAGCCTCTCTATGACAAGTCTAATATTCCTCCTTGGCATTTGAGGAAATTGGACTATGAAGATCAATGCATGGTTCACCACATGGTGGATTGGCTCGGGAGTTTCGACCCATGGGGAGAAAATCGCTCCCTAATGCTCTAAAGTGATTCAACTCTTTCAGTCGAGCCAACGACTATAAACAAAAGCGCTAATTGGGAGGCAACCCAATGTTTATGTTATATGTGTTAAATTGGTGTGATTTTGTGATTTGAATAAGTGTTTTAGTTAATTTGTTGTTTTTGTGTGATAGGGTTGGCAAATGGAAGCAAGAATGACCATTTGAGGTGAAAAGGGCAAACTTTGATCAAGCAACTCAACCCCTCGATTTGCATTAAAGGTGTTTTTGATTCATTATAAAGGGGTAAAATGCATGTTTTTAATGTTTTACATTTGTTCCAGTCATTAAAATTGGCAAACAAATGATCTATGGTGCATTTTGAGTCATTGGGGTACCTTATGTAATTTTTCAAAAGTTGAAATTCTGCTAAAGATCGAAGCAGAAAACGCGTTTTCAAAGAAAACGCGACTACAAGTCGCGTTTCTCAGAATCGCGTTTTCAATTCTGCAACTGCAGAAAAGAAAACGCGCCTTCAAAACGCGATCCAAAGTCGCGTTTTAATGGAAATCGCGTTTTCAAGCCTGGATCAAGGCTAAAAAACGCGACTTCTGAAACGCGACTCTAAGTCGCGTTTTCCATCACAGTCGCGTTTTCATTCCTGCAAGATTTGTGCAGGAAACGCGACTTCAAAAACGCGAGTTGAAGGCGCGTTTTTAGTCGCGTTTTCCGTATCTGAATATAGCCTTCAGAAACGCGATTTCAGCCTTTCTTCTTCACTTCTCCAATTTTTCCAGCCGCGTTTTTCCCTCTTCCTTCTACCCAACTCACAAATTTTCATTTATACTCCATAATCTTGCTAGAAATCATCACCCCAACACCTTTTGAGCTTCATACAACCTTTTTAACCGATTAAAATCCAAGAAAAACACCTAAAATCAGGTTTTTGAGGGATTGAAGGTTAGGGTTCTTAAACTCTAATTTCTTCAATTGGAGGTCAATTGGAGGTTGTTTCATAGGGCTTTTTGCATTTTTAGCATCACCAAACATCCTTCTACGTGATTGAGGTAAGTTTCTTCATCAAATCTTTTGATTTTAGAAGTTCATATTTTTTATCCTGAGCTATCTGACATCTTTTAATTTCGAAAATTTGATGAGGTTCATGGCTATTTTTTATTTTATTCATGATTATTATGATTGTTTAAGCATGTTTAAATGTTTAAATGTAGCAATTTATTGGTTTTCAAGTACTTTAAAATTCACAATTGCTATATTTAAATGAAATTGGAAAAAGGAACTAGGATGTTTTTGAGCCATTGGTGATGTTAAATTATGGTTAAAAAGGGTTAGTTGATGATGTTTAAGCATGTGCATTGTGTATAGTGAGTAATTTGGTTGATTTGGTGAGTTAGTTAGTTTAATTTTTGCCTAAACATGAGTATAGCTAAAAGCATATTATTATTGTTAATTCTAAATAGTTATAATCATAATTGCTCCTATTTTCACTAATTGAATTATAATTGATACATATCTTGTGTAATTTGGTGATTTTGGGCAACTTTAGGCAGAAAATATGTCTTGTACGATCATTGAATGATTAGAACTTGAGCAATTGTATTTGAGGTTATTTGGATTAATGCTGAACTTTTGTTGCCAAATAATGAGTTGTAGTACATGTGGATAATTGAAATATTTTTTAGGTACTATGCCAAGGGGAAGAAGAGCGGTACTTTCATCCTCTAGTAGTGAGGAGAGGGAGGTTAATGAAGAGATGGAGGTGACTGAAGAGGAGAATTCACCTTCTCCTCCACCAATTAACCGTCGACCTGGTGAGGGCACCTCCCGTGGAGCGGGAAAATCGGTATTTGACAGTGCTAGGTTCAACACTCGCAGGAATCAGGAGTGGCATGAGGCGCGTGCTAATTTGGAGTTTTTGTTTGAGATGCACGTCAGTCCACCAGTTGAGATGATGTACAACATCTCAGAAGCTTTTGCTCAGCTAGGATGGGCTCCGATTCTCACCCTTCCAAACCATTACTACCCAGACCTGGTGCGCGAGTTTTACGCCAACATTGAAAGTAAGGCGCGCCATAGTGGAGAAATAATTGAGTCCTGGGTGCGTGGAAGACGAATCACCTTGTCACGGCAAGATTTGGCTGCTATTTTGGGGTGTATGGATGACGGACGTCCAGTAGACTTGAAGAAGGAGTTTGTTCCCCCGAATAGAAGGTGGGATCCATCATTGGCCATGGCTAGGTTTGGTCTCGAGTACCAACCTTTTCGCTCTACCAGAAAGGAGACTATATTGGCAAATGTATTCGAACCTCGTCATCGGCTTATCATTTACATGATGGCTCACAATGTCATCCCAAAGAAGACGGGGCACACGGAGGTTCGCAAGAGCGATATTTACTTCCTTGATTACATGTTCCACAACCGAACTTCCCCGTATGCTCGAATTTCATTGCCGAACATCATCATCAGCCACATTAGGTCTACGGCGAGGCGTAAGACAACTTCTTTCAAACTTTCATTTCCTCGTCTACTGACTTTAATCTTCCCCCGTTTTGAAGTTCCCTTGGAAGGCATGCGGCGGGAGTATGTTCCACCACGTGCTGAGATGACTATCACTACTCTTCGCCGCCTTGGTATTGGCACGGGAGACATTCCACGCCCTGTTCAGGAGCGGAGACAAAAGGCTAGACATGGTCGCGATGGAGCTGGACCATCTACTGCAGCACCACCTCCTCCTCCGCCACAGACCAACTGGCAGCGGCTTTTCGGTCGCTTGGACGACATCGACCATCATTTAGCCAGAATGGATACTCGCCTGGACCGAATTGAAGATCATTTAGGCACACGCCCACCTCCCATCGATGATGATGAAGATGACGATGAAGAGGATGATTGAGGCTGCCCTTTGGCTGCTTTTCTTTTGTTTGCTTGTTATTTTTATCTTTTGTTTGAAAAATGTTAACTTACATTCCTTATTTTGAATATTGGAACTTGTGGCAGTAACTAGTAGATCGTTGACTGTGGATGGTTGAGCGGTCGATGACTCATGATTCAAGGCTTCACTGGACTGCAGTCATCTCACTTGGGGAGTCACTTGTTCCTTTCTTTTGTTTCTTTTCTTTTCTTTCCCTACACATTGAGGACAATGTGTATTCTAAGTGTGGGGGAAGAAATGTGTGGTACTTGTGATTTTAGTTGTGTTTGATATAATTCTTGTGCTTAAATGGTGTTTCTTGTGGTTGCTGGCAGGGAGATTTAGTCCACTTTTAAGGGGAGACTCTGTCAAAATTTTTCCAAAACCTTATACACATATATGTTATTAACTATAATAAATAAATAAAATGTTGTCACTTATCCTTTTAAAATAAATATATGCGGTTTTGATACTTCTTTTCTCATGAAATTTGGAAATGATTTTTATGTGATTATAATTTTTACATCTATAGGAAAGTATATCTAGTAAAGTGGAGAAAATTATGCCTACATTTTGTATATTTGATGAAAATTCTTCTTTTTATCTAATTTTATAAGATAAGAAATTAATATGGTTAATAAGTGTCATACTCTTCTCATGATTACTCTTAGAGGGAATTTTATTATATATTGTTAAAAAAAATAAAAAAAAAAAAATGGTTATTCTACTCCAATGATTCTCGTACCGAGTAACCGGGGGTTGGCATCTACAAATGTCGACATTCGCGTAAAAAGGTACTTGAATTAAGAGTATGCAAAGCAACTTGAGTATGTGAAATGTTGAGTAACCGGGGATCTGCATCTAAAAATGTTGATCTTCGCGTCAAAAGGCATTTTTCACAACTTAAGTAATATTTAACCCTTAAAATATATATATATAAAAAAAAAAAAGTAAATTAAATCCCTCTTTAAGAAAAATAAGAAGTTGATCATGAGATTAGTTAGCATCTTTATTGACTATAGGAGTTGCTTGCTTGCGAAATTGGATAAAAATAAGAAGTTGAGTTGAATTGGTAAAATTATGGTATACTTGGCTCTTCTTTGCTTGATATTATGAGTACTTGAACTTAATGGAAAGATCACATAAGGGTTATTTACCTTGATTCAAGGAAATGGAGTTGAAATACTACATATGTTTATTTTAAATTTTTGGATCATTGATGGTTGGAATTTTATATTGCTTGAGGACAAGCAATGATTCAAGTGTGGGGGTATTTGATAAGAGTTTATTTTACGTATTTTTAAGTGCATTTTATTAGTTAATTTTGAGTTGATTATTTAGTTTTATAATTAAAATAAAGAGGTTTTTGGTAAAATTATATATTTTTGGTAAAAGTGGATAATATTGCATTTCTATTGATTTTAATAGTAAAAACTTCATTTTTATGCAGGAATAATGAATCAATCACCAAAGGAGGTCAATTGAGGTGAAAAATAGAGATTTGGTGATGAATTCAAGTGGCAACAAGAAGAATGAAGTGAAAAACGTTCAAGTGAGGAAATGCAATACAAGTCAGTTTTGACACTTTTCAGTATTTTGACCATATCTGGAGTTACACTTATCGGATTGAGGTGATTTTTATACCATTTTAAAGCTAAGAAAGAGACCTACAATTCGTATGAAGACATCGAAATCCATTTCTGCCATCTTCATGGGCAAAACGTTGGAATACAGAAGCTGCACCCTGTGGTCGGAAGTTAAAACAGAGGTTTGAACAGGTGACAGTATTTCGATCATATCTCAGGCTACAAAGCTCCGATTTGGATGATTCTTGAAGCATTGGAAAGCTAACTCAAAGGGCTACAACTTTTGTGTTTTTCACAAAAGCTAGTTCGGCCTTTATGATAGAGAAAATCGCAGATGAAGTAAGGCCAAAGTGAATACGCGAGTACACAAAACGTGACTTGTAACCGCGTTTTGTGTAGGCGCGTTTTATAGCCGAAATTCTGCAATTTGACTCAGCCAATTCTCTTGTGTTCATACCACTTTCCAGCTATAAGATGCAAGGGAATTCGGTGCACATGCTTCAGAAGACAAAAGGGCAAGAAAAGTGGCTTATTTTCAAGTCAAAAATATTGGTTTTTGACTATGCTAACAAAGTGGAGATTTGGGAATCAAAGGATAGAATTTGACTTGGAAAAATGGAGCATTTGAGTGTTTTTTTTTATGCAGAGATATGGGGAGAGATCTGGGAAACCATTCGTAGCTTAGCTTCTTACAGAAAAACATATTCTCTCTACCTAGGACTTGCAAGGGGCAATTGGGATTTCATCTTGTAATCATCTAAGTTCAAGACAAAGGAGATTTTTGGAAGGCTTCACCATATCTTGGCTAAGACTTTCTTTACTCTGTTTGTATTTGTAATTCATGATGATTTACATTAATGAAGTTATGAGTGTTTTATCATTCATGAGTAGCTAATTTCCTTTATCTAGGGAGTAGATGAAGCTTATGGCCAAATGATATGAAGTGATTGTTATTCATTCTTGTTATGTCTTGTATTAACTTATCTACTTGTGTATGTTGGATTACTTGTTGTTGCTTGATCACCAATAGCAGGTTTATAGTTATTTTTATTCATTGAGAAATGGTAAAAATAATGGAATGACACAAGTAGAACTTGAGTAGTATATTCATGAGAATAGAAATACGTTCAAGTGGATGAAATCTGCATTTCATGTGTGAATAAGAACAGATTTAGTATTTACCAAGAGATTAGGAAAAACTAATCTGTTTTAACCCATTATTATCATGAGAATGTGATTTTGGTATTTCTGGAAATGAATCCTTGGTTAAACAAGAGCAGTAACAAGTGTTGAATTAATTCATTTTAGATCTTTTGAGTCATAAGTGGAATCTACATCCCTAGATCTTAATATTTAGTGAATTCTACTCCTATTGTGAAATTGCATTTATCTAGTTAAGAACTCTTGTAGTTGAATTAAAATCTGAAGTTTCTGCTCAAATTAATTGTGAGTCTAAATAATAGAGTAAATTAGTATCTAATAATTGTTTTAAATTGCTCCTCGTGGGATCGACCCGATACACATCTCGTACTACAATTGCGACCTGTATACTTGCAGTCCAACGGGTGTAAAATCGGAATTAAACTTGCATTGATAAAAAAAATCCCGTCAAGGATTAAAACATAAATTTGACCAAAAAATGGAAGGACTTAAACTATGTACCAATTTTGGTATGTAGTTGGTTTGGCAGAGAATTTGAGTTGGTTTGGTATGTAGTCAACTTATCACAGACTGCTAGTGGTGATGGTAAACTCTGCACTCAGAAACTCGAGAACCAAGAATGAAACAGTGGTAGATGACAAGAATAAGCATATGAGGATGTGTATCTACAAACAGTGTATCTTAAAAAGTGCTTAACCACAGCGAATCTATGAGGATCACCTTTTGCAATTATAGGTGATCCAAAATTTATAACAAAAAGAATGAAATCCAAATCAAATCGCAACTGTGGAGAAACATCAACTCGCGACTGTGGAGATTTTATTTTGATCACATTCATGACAATGCTCATCTGGAAGAAGAACAAAATCTAGTAGTACACAAGAAACTGCTACAAAAATCTGGTAGAGCTAATCTGAAAATATCTAAGCTAATTTGATATAAACTGGCTGAGGTACTCATCAAGTTGGTGTATTTAACATCAGGATAGAGCTCCGTTGTCTCCATGCCAAAAGAAGCCTTGATCTCAAAGTTGGCTATTTCTCCCTTCACAGAAATGTGTATGCCAAAGACAGGAGCAATTTTAATGGCATTGAAGCCTCTGCGAAAGATACAAGAAAAGAAAGCAATTTGATTAAAACATGGAATAGGTGTTAATAATAGTAGATGCTATTGTGTTAAAAATTAGCAACTTGTGCACTTTTTTTCTTTTGTTAGATGACCTTGAATTTTCTTAAGAACGTCGTCCCCTGGAACGTAGGTCTTTTCGAGGGTCATGCCGATTTTCTTTTCCCACAATGATACTATTTCATTGTAGGACAAAGTGTTGGCAGGGGGTGTAATGTACACACTCTTGTTCAGAGTCCTTAGGTCATCTGCTGCTTTGATGGTGTATGCAGCAATGTCTTCTTCCTTGGTGAAAACAACTGCAACGAAACATGAAATTGAAGAAAAGAACGATGAACACTAAACCAAGAAAGAAATGCAACAGACGAGCTTCTTTCGGATACCTTTTGGACTTCCATCATCAAGAATGACAATCTTGTCTCTGGGAGGACTTGCAGAGCTAGAGTCTCCAAAGTTGTTGAGGATATAATTCAAGTAACCAGCAAATCCGTTAGACACTAAGTGTAAGGTATCCCTTCTGCCTCAATTGCTCTGCGGATCTCAACCTTGGTCCTGCATAAGCTAGCAGCAGGTTCAACAGCATGCACACGATCCACATCAACCCCAAATTCAGAAGGTACAAATCTCTGAAACCAAATACAGCTCCTTCTTTAGGAATATGGAAGTCACAACTCACAAAGGGATAAACGCAAAAGATAAAAATCAAGAAAGAATTTGTAACACTGTATTGTACTTACGTTGATGTTTCCAGCTTCTTTAATTGCTTCAATAATCTTAACTTGATGAGCTACCAAATCTCCCCCGACTGCAGAGATCACTATGTCAACTTGTTTGATTGCATTTACCAACTGCTGATGATTGTGTAGATCTCCCTGTTCAGTCCATACGTACATGTTAGTTTCTAGAATTTCTTGAAAAAAATTGAAACAGTATTTAGACAACGAAGAAAGAAATAACAGCACACATGAAGAAATATGACTCCCAAACTCTTGAAACTCTCTATGATGGCTGCCCTTTTAGGATCTGAAATTGTGCTTTCTCGGACCAGTGCAAATGTTGGGTGCCCTGCTTTTGCGCTCGCTTCCACTAAATATTTCACGATGTTTCCAGTGCCCCCAATGATCAAAATCTTGCTTTTCACATCCATTTCCAACTCTAGGATAGTAGACTACTGCTGCAAAATTGGATGGAAACCGTAAATTGATGCAGAAATGTGCTTCGTGCCTATAGGCTGCAGTTTCCTTTTGATGCTCTATTGGCTTCTGAAATTTCTAAAATGCTCCAGGGATTAATCAATGGAAGATTAGACAGTTGAACAGTCTCACGAGGTTTCCCAAAAATATGGCACTAACGGATTCTTATTGGCCAAGATGCGCAATGTAATAGGAGATTGCGAAAGAGAAAGGTCAAAGTCAATTGAATGTCCTTGTGAAACTTAGCGGTAGGATCTCTTCCCTGAATCGGTGATGACCAAACCTGAAGTAAGCGCTGACGAACAAAATGTTGAAGTAAACAAAAAAAGCATAAACTTAGTACTAAACGTTAAACAATGTGCTAGAATCTCTTCATTTGCACCGATACCACGAGAAAAAAACAAATGAAAAGAACAACATTTTGTTTATATTTCATCAATTAATGAAAGAACAATACAATTAATATAAGTAATAGACACAGTTTGCTTGGACACTACAATTCAGAAACTAGTCAAGAATGGAGTCAATCAAGAGATTTATTAATTTTTTTGTCACAATCTATGGATGAGGATGGATTTAGCCATAAATCTCTCATTTTTAAGGGTCTCTTTTTTCTTTTTCTTTTTTTTTTTTGAATTTCTTGCTCATTAATTTTTTATTTTTAAGCTAACTTATGTGCATTTTGGATAAAACCAACTTCCAACCCTTAAATATTCATCCCAAGGACATAGTTAAAGATGGTAGAGCTTCGCTAATTAAAAATCTAGTTAATTTGTTTAATATCAGACTTGGTAAGCTTGTCCAATTAGTGCTAAACCCTTAGGGCATGTTAAAATATGTTTACAAGGCACTGTGCAGTGTGCACTAGACCAGCCTTGGGCATGTCCTAACCTATGGACAATGTGATTTTTGAAAGCTAGATCCTCAAATGATCATATGTAGTCAATTTGTTCATTTAACTTCCAACGTATTTTACTTATAGCATTAAGGGCATAGATTGTAAAATATGGTATGGGTATAATACGAGGTATATGTATGCATATTATACAAGATTTATTTTCAAAGGTATGATTAAAAGTTTGGCGTGTTCGGCAAAATTACTCATATAAATTTGTACGTGTATAGTACAAATATATTTGAAAATTATGGAACTAAAAAAAAAAATTACTATAGTTTTCAAAGAATATGCCACTTCTATACCAATATTAAACTTATTTTAATGTATGAGATGTTAAATTTATTAAAAATATTTACCATATTATTTAAATATGTATAAATCTACATTGTTGTATTATATGTTGTTCTTATTTTGTATATAACTCATGAACATGTCATTATCATTAAATTTTAATTTTTTAAAAAAAAATTGAAATGTAATTCACAAAGTATAATACATGACAAAAATTTATTACGTGTTTCATAGAGTTAATTGAAAAGTATGAGTATTTTTCTAAGTATTTTTGAAATCTAGGCAATATATGGAGTTTTTTGTATGACACATAAGAACGAGTATTATATAAGTACACTACAAATGCCTACTAACTAGGACTAAGATAAAACAAAATGAACAAACTAATGTCTTCAAATCA
>NW_020862603.1:0-3933 GCF_003713205.1 Coffea eugenioides | reverse complement strand
ATTTTTCTAAGCTGAATGAGAGTCATCATGAAGATCCATATCTAGTGCATGTGAAACGTAAGTTGTCAAGTAGTATTAACCCTACATATACTAATTGTGTGATTTGTTTTATGGGTTTGAATTTGACATGCAAACGACCAAGGGTTGATGAGAGAGTTTTGGAGTGCTACATGGAATTTTCACAAGCTTTTATACAAGGTGTTTCTTGTCTTGGCGAATGTCCTTGTTCAAGAGCATCACGAGGTTGTCCAAGCGACATGTGACGTGGCTGGTGCTCATTCATCTCGCTCCCACATTGCATGGAGTACCACTTTTTCCCAAGATTTAAGGACAAATCTTTTTCAAGAGGAGGGGAATGATACGAATGAGGCGAAGCCTCAAAGGGAAGGATTGGCCCTCGATTAAGTAGACTCTTGTTGAGGCTTAGCTTCGGCCCTGTGGGCCTTAGGTCAATAGTACTTTAGCTAGTCATTAAGCTAGTTTAATTAGTAGGTTAGCTTTTCGGCCAAGAGAGACGCAAATGGGCTGGCAGATTTTCCCTCATGCTTTCCAAGCTTATTAGGTTTAGTCAGGCTATAAAATACCCTAAAGCTGATGGTACATTTTAAGTTTTTTGCGATGTTATTAATAATTCCAGAATTTCGTCTTCCATTAGCCAAATTCCTCTAGCTTTGTGAAGCTAAGTGAACATCCCTAGTGTGGTTCCTAGGTTTGTTTATTGATTTATCAATCAAGCAAACACACTTGATGTGGCATCCTCTGCCGTTGAATTCGTTCTTGAGTGTCCGAGTTTGGGTTAACCCGTCGATTCCCGTAACGTGTCCTCTAAGATCCTAATTGCTTCCGCGACCGGGCAGCGAGAACCCTCCGAGCAGCTCAGCGGAGGTCGAAGACGGCTGATTGACTACACCAAAATAGCCAACAACCACCCGACCAAAGGCCGAGGACCAGCACGCTCCGCAAATTCCCGAATTTTGGGTTGTCGGGTAGAGCACTTCTAGGATTTTCAAAAATTCAGCCTTGAAGGCATTTTGTCTTGCCTTCTTTTTCAGTCATTAGTCCTAATCTGAGTTTTAGATCGCGTCTAGGCCTTCATTCACCTCCATTCCTTGCTGCTATCTTGTGTCACTTGTTGACTAGTCAAGAACGTACCTTGCGGTGACGCCTAATGATGTGTGCATGGATAGCGAGATGGATGGCGGCCCTGACTCAAGGCTTTCATAGAGATATTGAAGGCTTGGAAGGAGACAATCAAGTTATCTACACCATGATCCAAGCCCATGAAGAGTCAAGTTATCTACACCATGATCCAAGCCATGAAGAGTCAAGTGGGCCTCCAAGTGACCTTTATATAGGCAAAACTAACGAAACCCTAATATCGCAAGGCTAGAGGGTCGGCCACTCTTTGGACAAGGTGGGCCGACCCATGGACTCAATAAAAAGGGCCTAGTGGTTCGGCCATCCTTAGACAAAGGTGGGCCGAATCCATGGCTAACAAAAGGACTAATCTAAACTTAAGACTCCTAACACTAAGGCTTATGGCCCTATTCGGCCAACTCACTTGGAGGCCCACTTGACTCTTCATGGCTTGGATCATGGTGTAGATAACTTGACTCTTCATGGGCTTGGATCATGGTATAGATAACTTGATTGTCTCCTTCCAAGCCTTCAATATCTCTACGAAAGCCTTGAGTCAGGGCCGCCATCCATCTCGCTATCCATGCACACATCACCTAATTTGTTCAACCCGAGCAACTAGCAAGCCAAGGAATTGCTTGGTGAGACTATTAGAGAGTGATACACTTGAGTGAAACACAAGCGTGAGTGACCTATACATTGTACCAAAAAAAAAGAAGGAGAGAAGAGGTCGTTTGCTTATTTTCTTTTGCAGGTTTACCTAAGCATGTCTAGTGGAGTTGGTGACCAAACAATGGACTTTAAACTACACATGGTGGCCATGATGGAAGAATTCAAGCAGAGTTTGGATGAAGCTTTCGAGCCTCTTCATAGACGCCTTCACCGAATGGTGAATAAGGATGTCAAGAGGAGGGGTTCCCCACAATTTCATCCTAACGTCCAACCTACCTCTTCAAAGTCATTATATTCAAGGAGAAGGGAGGAGGTTCATTCAACAACAAAGCATGCAAATACTTTATCCATAGATGAAGGAGTTAGTTGAGTGCAGGAGACATGTCAACAACTCTCCTCCAACAAAAACTTGAAAAAGAGCGAGTTGAGTATGGTGGTGAGAGTGCACTAGAGGTAAAAGTTGAGGAATGTGAGATTGAAAAAGAGGTAAAAAAATCTGAGGAGATGAGTGAAGCATCAAGTGAGCTGATTGTGCATGGGAAGGCGAGTGTTTATAGTTTTCCTAACGAACTTAACTTTTGCCTTGTTTAGTGTATCTGCTTTTGTACAGATTGAGCGAAGTCGAGTGAAGTTAGTCATGCAATGTTCCATTCCAAAGTTGCTTGTACAATTCACTAGCTTCCATGGAGTTTGTCTTCTAGGAGATAAATCTATTTGGTATCACTTCAATGGAACAACCCGAATCTGTCCGCACCAATGGAGAATTAATTCGAACTCCATATTTCTATTCTTGTTTGTTACCATGGTTCATTCATCATCTTTACCTTCTTTGAGCATTATTTTCCATCCTCACACATGTATTTCCTATGCAGATTTTGAAGGAAAATGTAAAGAGCCATCAATGCAGTCTCAAGTTGAATCGATTGATGGAAGGAATCCACGTGTCACGGGGAGTTTTTGCATTTAACTCTTATTCTACACCTTCTTACCACTTAATTAATGACGTTCCATTGCTTATGTATCCAATTTCTGGTTCAAAACAAGCTGAGACTCATTTTGTTTTTGTAGGTTGTAAGGCTGCTCGAAATTTTCCAGCTTTGATTAAAGAGTTGCAACCTGGTTTCATGCTTGTGCCAGCTGCTTGTAATCTTCCATGCATATTCATACATCCAAAAGCTGGTCACCATGAGATCATTGTATCAACTCAAACTGGCGCAAATTCAAGTGACTCGTCTGGAGTGTGACCTTCACTTCATTGCTGCCACTTATGTTGGGTGATGCAGACAAGTGTGTCAATCAAGACCGAATGTTGCTTTTACCTCACTGGTTCATCCTTCCACGGAAGCGCAACATGAATGGCTCATTGTTCTATCTCCAGATGGGCAAGTAGTGCCAAATCAGCAACAACTAGGGTCGAATTATACTACCTTGCACAATCAGATTCAAGATTTTTCTAAGCTGAATGAGAGTCATCATGAAGATCCCTATCTAGTGCATGTGAAACGTAAGTTGTCAAGTAGTATTAACCCTACATATACTAATTGTGTGATTTGTTTTATGGGTTTGAATTTGACATGCAAACGACCAAGGGTTGATGAGAGAGTTTTGGAGTGCTACATGGAATTTTCACAAGCTTTATACAAGGTGTTTCTTGTCTTGGCGAATGTCCTTGTTCAAGAGCATCATGAGGTTGTCCAAGCGACATGTGACGTGGCTGGTGCTCATTCATCTCGCTCCCACATTGCATGGAGTACCACTTTTTCCCAAGATTTAAGGACAAATCCTTTTCAAGAGGAGGGGAATGATACGAATGAGCAAGCCTCAAAAGGAGGATTGGGCCTCGATTAAGTAGCCCTTGTTGAGCTTAGCTTCGGCCATGTGGGGCCTTTTAGTCCAATAGTACCTTTAGTAGTCATTTAAGCTTTAGCTTAATTTAGTATGTTAGCTTTCGGGCCAGAGAGACCCAAATGGGCTGGTCCGATTTTCCCTTCATGCTTTCCAAGCTTTATTAGGTTTTAGTCAAGGCTAATAAATTAGCCCTAAAGCTTGATGGCTACATTTAGTTTTTGCGATGTTATTAATATAAATTCCAGAATTTTCGGTTCTTCCATTAAGCCAAAATTT
>NW_020862602.1:0-70533 GCF_003713205.1 Coffea eugenioides | reverse complement strand
CTCTTTGTTCACAAACAGTCTTTGCAGCCTTGGTTTTAATGGAAAATAACGCAACACCTTTCTACGTATTTTGGAATTTGGAGATTTATACCGCGGTGCTTTACATTTTTCATTTGGACAATGATCAAGGCCTTTATTTTCATTCCAAAAAAGTGCGCAATCATTTTCACAGGCGTGGATCTTTTCACACTTCAGCCCCAACTCACGGATGAAATTTTTTGCCTCGTAATATGAACTGGGAATCAAAGCTGTAGGAAATACTTGATGCAAGAACTTCAGCAACATATCAGTAGATTTACAAGTCCACCGATTCATTGTTTTCAAGTGGAGGATATGGACAATAAACGAGAGTTTTGAATACTTTTCACAGCCCGGGTATAGAGATTTTTCAGCCTCCGATAATAATCTGAGAAACCTACTTGCTTCTCCTTCTTTCTCGGTACAAGCACCCGTATCAAGTTCCGGTGAATGTCTCCAACTCTCACCAAAGTTAGCAACTCCTACATCATTTAACAGCTCCTCCATACTGTCAAAGTCACTATCGTTGTCATTTATTTCTATGTCATCATTCTCATCATCAGATTCAAACCCTTCGCCATGATATATCCACCTAGTATAACTATCAACAATTCCTCGACACAAGTGATTGGCCATGACTTCCTTAGTTTGATCCTCAAAATTATTGCATACTTTGCAAGGACATGGCAGTTTACAATTAGGATCCTTGCCTAGAAAAGCAAACTTAATAAATTCATCAACTCTATCTAAATACTTGGGGTCTAGGTAGTTCTTAATAGGCATCCAACTCCTATCCATATTGTTGCAGCCCTTTATCCTACCATAAAGAATATGACCGCCACATTATATAGAAAACAAATGCAATGTAATATGAACTAAATTTAAACTCCTCAAATACCAGCAATGGGATCCAAGGTGTAAAACACATTTTTAACAAAAATCAACCATCTCAAGTACAAATGCATTAGTAAGGCAACAAACTAAATAGAATCTGCAGCCACAGTATACATGCAAAAGTTTGGCAAACAAAAGATAAAGCCATAACATGAATAATCAATTTCATAGGCTGATTTTGCTAGCTAACAGCACACTACATGTTCAAAAAACATAGGATCAGGCATCATATATTTGTAAAGGGAAGATGCCCAACGCAGAAATAATAGAAGAGTAAAGCACAAATATAAATTTCAAGCCTGAATAATGGTAAGAAGGAACAGTACCTGAAACTCAGACCACTCAATTGGTTTCCTTTTCCTACCAAGAACAAGAGCTATTTGCAATCTTAGCACCGCTCCAGATGCAGCAGTATGTGCCTTTACAAGAACCTCCTTATATCTGGTCTGAAATGCAACTGGGAGAAAACGTCCAGTGCTTTTGTCACCAACCCTGTTTATCAAGAATATCCCCAATTATATGGTAAGCCACTAATGTCTTGTATAATTAGTGGTAGGAATTAAGTCTTCAGATTTAATTCTAGAGAGAGAGAGAGAGAGAGAGAGAGAGAGAGATTAAAGTATGTGAGTTTGATTGAAGCAATAATAATTTCTAGAAGATATTTTCATCTATCTCATGTGTCGGTTCATTTAAGGCTAGGAAACTGATTCGCAGCAGAAATTTATTCACATGTTCAGATGTAAAATAACTCACACAGTCAACTTACTAGAGTTATGTTTTCTTTCTTCTGTTTTCTATTTTAAATGCCATTTTTCCCACCCTAAACCTTGAGATACAACCAGAAAAGTATATCTGGAAATTATTTTTTTTTGGCATAATAAGATGAACAAGTAGCTCCTCCAGTTTGAAATGTTTGATAAGATCAATCTTTTTTGCACGGCAAATCTTGTAAGTAAATTAGAGTACTTTTTTAAGTCGTGTAACTTGAAGTTGCCACTTGCCAGCCTGTTGAATCAGAATTTGCAGAAATAGTACATCATCTATGGCCAAATTTTGAAGTATATCGATTCCCTCGGATGGCTTAAGCCATTAACCAACCACAATAACGATATAATGGCAACTAAGAAGTACAAAAAAGATTAATAGCAAACGGTGCTATAAAGTAATGCATTGGTTGTCTTCACGATGGCTTATGATTCTGAGAATTAGTCAGAACTAATTAAGTAAAGGAAATATTGTAACGGAAGTTGCAATCAACAATGTCCAAGAAATTAGGGAGCTGCAAATAATTATTTTCCAACAAAAATCTAGGATGACAATGCCATATATGAGATATCAAAATGAAGTTCTTCTTCTTCTCTTTATTATTGCACTGGCATTTATCATTGTTTCTGCCCAATATATGATGTAGTACTACAAGATGTACGCTAGTGAAACATTTTTTACAATATCCCAATGAAAGAGAAACTTCCAAAAGTTGAGCCAACATCTGTACCAAGATTCTAGTCTATGCTTTCCATCATCTGGATCCCAATAGCTATGATAGCATCTAATAATCAAGAGCTGCTAAAAGATTTTGGGCAGAAATTTGCAAAAAAATATTGTAGAATATTAGGGATTTGGAAAAATTGGGTAAAATGTATAAGAGAGAGAAAAACGAACCTTTCCAATGAAAACCTTGCCCTTTAATGCTGGACAGCCATGGTGATGCTAGTGAGAAGCCAAAGAACGGATTTGTTGTGTGGGTGAAAGTATCAGGTGCCGTGCGGAAGCTCTGTTTTGTGCTGATTCGCTTCCTTTTTCTCCGTCCTTGTTTCTTTTGTTTCTGTTCAGCCCGTCCGCCGCCCCCTTTACTTTCTCTTCTATTCTCTTGTTCTCTCGCAATCTTCAGCCGCCCCCTCTAGCCGTTGTTTCTCTCTCTCTCACTCAGCGCTGCCCCTTCTTTTCCAGCCGTAAACAACCCCCAGCCCGTTACTCCTAACTCTCTCCGCTGGTGGTTCTCTCTTTTTTCTCTCGAAGTTCTCCTCTCCTCTGGTTTTTCTCTCAGCTATCTCGCCGTCCTCTTTCTCCCCGTCTGTCAAAACCTAACTCTCTCTGGTTTTTCTTACCTTCAGCCATCAACTTCCCCGCCGTTGTTTTTCTCTCTCTCTTGCCCCTCTTGTTTCCTCACTCAACCAGCCGCCAACTCTCTTGCTTCATCAGCCCTCCAGACCCTCTGCTCCCAGCCGTCAGTGCAGAAGCTTGTTTGTTTCATCTCGGTGAAAGTTTGTGTTTCAGCTCGGAAGCTCTGTTTCAGCTCAGTGCAGAAGCTTGTTTGTTTGCTTTAACTCAGACCAAGTGTTCCGTTGCTTTTGTTTTCAGAATGTGTTCCGCTGCTTTGGTCTTTGCTTTGCTTTGGATATTGTTTTTGTTGCGCGGCACTTTCACTATGATTTGATCAAAATTTTGACTTCACTCATTTTCCCTCCATTTGATACCAAAAATCATGTTTTTTTCTGGATTTGTAATATGGTTTGAACCATAGATTTTAATGCTATAGTATTATTCTTTATTTTTTAGCAAAAAATAAAAATTTTCATCAACATAGGTGGCAAAATTTGTTAATTTCATATAATTGAAAATGTACTTTTATAATTTGCTAATATTTTATACTAATTTCTTATAATTGCAGCACTAAAGAACATCATGTAATTGAAAATAATTAAACTCAAATTATATGGTTATAACATAGTTTCAATAAAAATAATCATTTTCCCAACATTTGAGACCAATCATCATGCTTTTTTTATTTTTAATTTGGTTTGAAGCATAGATTTTATTGCTATAGTATTATTCTTTATTTTTTAGTACAAAAACACAAATTTTCATCAATATAGGTGGCAAAATTTGTTAATTACATATAAGTGAAAATATACTTTTATAATTTGCAAATATTTTAGCCCTGCAATTTTTTATAATTGCAGCACTAAAGTACATCATTAATTGAAAATAACGAAAGTCAAATTCTATGGTTATAACAGACTTTCATTAAAAATAATCAAATGCTATTAATAAGACATTATTGTTAAGTCAAAATCAAAGAAAATTTGGTGATGACATAATGTTATCACTAATTTATTCAAGATTATAATGACAAGAAAAGTCGTCACTAATTAAATTGCTAGTTTTTAATATTGTCAATTGCTAGTTTTTAATACTTTTGTGAAAATATTGATAATGGTTGAGAAAATTTTGTTACATTACTGCAAGTGATAAATGTACTTTTGTTCTTTTTCAAACATTTATTTTAATGTTTAATTTTGTTTAAAACTATTGTACTAGTATAGATTTGCAAGACAAAACTTAAGTTCTCAATAGTTAAAAAATTCATTACAGAGAAAACACAAAGTAGTAGTTGCAAAATGTGTATAAATTACAGATATTTTAATGTGTATAAATTACAGTTTATTTTAATGTTTAATTTTGTTTGAAACTATTTTACTAGTATAGATTTGCAAGACATAGATTTATGGGTAATTTCTTTTTTTTTTGCTTTCACATATTTAATTTATGTTAAATACAAAACCTACCAGTTTCCCTTTCATAAAAATATTAGTGCAACACTTTTTGAATTTTACTTACAAACATTTATGTATTTAACATAAATTAAATGATTTAGAGTGAAATGCCCATAAAGAGCAGAATATTTGTTCATGTAATGGAAGAAACCCACAAAGAGTTGGTACTTTATGGGCCATTTCTTTTTTTAAAAAAATTTAATTTATGTTGAAAAGATAACCTGCCAGTTTTCGTTTTGTAAGAAATCAGTGTAACACTTTTTGAATTTTACTTACAAACATTTATAAATTTATCATAAATTATATGTTTGAGAGTAAAATGCCCATAAAAAGTTGGTACTTTGAATAGATAATGCTCATTTGCCCATAAACTACACTCCCTGAAGGCTATTTTGTTAATTACTTTGTAGTACTTTGTTATTCCTTTGCTAATACTACTTGGCATGTAGTACAAAGGATAAATCTGGCATAAATTTCTTATTCCATTGATAAAAAGACCTGCCTGCCTTATAACTATTGTAATGAAAGATATATCTTTAGAGTTTATAACAAATTATTACTTAAGTTTGAGAAAATTATAAAATATTTATGCATAGTTTATCAAGATACCATTCGCAATTTCCTAATAAAAAAATAGGGGCTAAATTGTAAAAGTTAGGGTGCCATAATAGAAATAATAAAATTGGTGTATTACATATGGGGGTTAAATTGCAAAAGTTAGAGTGCCATATTAGAATTAATGAAATTGGTGAATTACATATGGGGCTAAATTACAAAAGTTAGGGAGTAATAATAGAATTAAAGAAATCGGTGTACTACATATGGGGCTAAATTGTAAAAGTTAAGGTATCATAATGGAATTAATGGAATTTTTTACAACATTTGGGGCTAAATCGCAAAAGTTAGGGTGGCACAGTAGAATTAATGAAAGTGACTTAGAAATAAGTACTTTAAACAGTAACGATTAATTCTTGTCACTAAATCCGAATCGGTAGAGTAACAGTGACGATATTAGAAGTTGTCACTATATAGATCATTTTAGTGACAACGTTTTTCAAGGTCGTCACTGAAGACTTAGTTGCTTTGAGCAATTATGACAACTTTCCTTATCGTCACTAAACAAACACGTTTTGTGACAACTTTACGTGTCGCGACTAAAGAAGCTCTTTTTGTGACCACTTATTGTCATCACTAAAAAATGTTGTCACTAATAACTATTTTTTTTAGTGATCAGTGACGACAACAAAAAGTCGCCCGTAAATAGGCCAAGCAATAGTGATGATGTTCTTAATGTCGTCACTATTGTGTGTTCTAACACTCCCGCGCTCTTGCTAAATCTTGGCGGGAATTTACTAGTGACGACTTTTCTAAGTCGTTACAAATGAGTTGGCTCCCATTAGAGGTTTGTGACGAGTTAGAAAGTCGTCAATAAAGGATCCCCTTTTGTGACAATTTTTTTTCGTCACAGAGAAAAGTTGTCACTAATGACCAATTTTCTTGTAGTGGCAACAACAAATCTGCCTTTTGTTTTCCAATCTAAACTTCGTTTCCGCACATGTCCTAGTTTGATTTTTGCACTTATACGTTCCATTTGATTTTACTCTAGTAGTATGTGGATTCGGTTTATAACTCGTATTCGAGTCTCATTGTGCTTGTTTGAATGTTTTAGGGCGTGACGGTGATTCAAGACGCTCTTTAGGCGGAAGTGTATGAAATTTCATTTGCTTGCTTGGTGAGTGTACCACTCACTTGCTTGTTACTATATAGCTTTGTTACCCTTGAAATTGATGCCTTGAATGCTTATTTGCACCGTTGAAATTGGTTCAAGCGAGGGTGTACTTGATCACTCTCACCCTTTATGTCTTACGTATGACTGTTTACTGCGTTACTTGAATGGTATATGAATATATTGGAATTGGTGTCGTTTGGACGAGTATCCAACGGCCATTACTGTTATCACTGAGCTCAACCCCATTGGTGGTCAATTGAATCGAGCCGGCAAGGGTTTGGTCGTGAAAATTGACGAGTCATAGGGACTGTTATATGGAATCTTGTAGTATAAGACTCTCGATTCCGGTATACTCGAGTATTACCAATTCTCTACTGTTTGGAGTTCGGGCCCGGTAGGGGTATGTTGGGTGGAAGGAATGGAAGTAAAGTGGGGTCTATGTTTGGTTGCGCTTTGTACATTGACGGAGGGTCAATGAGATATGATCAAGTATGGCGAGTGAGGAAAGGGACTCTTGAAAGCCGTCCGTATCCTTTTACCATTGTTATTGATATGTGACTTTATTTAGTTTCCTTATTGAATGATTTGGGATTGATCGACTCCATGCATAATTGAACTTCCTTGCTTGAGTGAAAGTATCTCACTGGGAGTAAGCTCACCCTATTACTTTTGTTTTCCTTACAGGGGTTTGAAACTTTTGAGAGACTAGGACCTTTGGTTGCCGAGTTGAGCTTGAGTAAATACATTTTGAATAGCTCCTTATTGGGCAAAACCTTAAGTGCAATTTGATCCAACCTTTGCGTTTGAGTTGTAATTTGCAAACCGGACTTGTATAAACGTGTATAAACTTGTTGGATAACTGTTGTATGCTATTCTGACGTGTCCGGCACTGTTCATGTCGGTTCCGATTTTCGTTTCTTTTATTTTGTGATTTTGACTTGTTTGAGCGGGCTTTTATTCTCCCGGAACGTTTTAGATCGTGTTTAACTGCACCATTAGTCCTGGCGAGAGTTGGGCAGACAGTCCGCTAACCTCTTTGGTTCACCTTAGGGGAAGGTGGGGCTGTCACACCGTTGTTTAGGGGTTGAACCAATTTAGTCTCCATTACTTCAGCAAACACACATTTCATCTCTTAAATTTTGATTTTCTGACCAATAGGGCAATTGATATTAAATCACTCATGGACAGAAATTGATGTTGAATCACTTAATTTAATCGGAATAAAATACATCAATGCTACGCACCATTTGTGAAAAGACTTGACCATGCGGGAGAAAAAAATTATCAGATTGGCCCCATTTCGCCATCCCTATGATACCCAATTATTCGACACATCTATCTACATTATTCTTAAATTTTGATTATTTTTTTGAAGAATTTTGAGTGTTTATTGAATTTTGTCTCTTTCAAGCGTTTTCATTAATAATGTGTGCCTATCACATATTTTATTTTATCCAAATTGAGTGCTTAATGTCAATTTTAGAACAAATTGAATGATTAAACATCAATTATTCCCAATTGATCAAAATCGAAACTTAAAGGACGAAATGGTGTTTGTATTGAAACAATGTCAGACCAAATTGATCCACCCCAAACAATGAGGATGACAAATGCATTTTTCCCATTTGTAATAAGTGTAACAGGCTCTCTGATCAATTTACTTTGGAACATTAAGGTGGATTGCTCATGACAAAAGCAACTCTGTTCCTTCTAAATCAAAAGTCATAGATTCTGTTGATTAGTACCTGTAATAATTTTCAGCCTGTAATTTGATGGCAGTAAGGTGCGTGTCATCCTTTTCAAATATTTTTCTGGCAAATAAAATTTTGGGGTGGGAACCATTGGCATTGCCCCAAAAAAAATATGCTCAACAGGGCTTTACCCTTTTGTATCGTCAGATACACAACTAGTTGGTCCAGATCGATTCCTACATGGAGAGTATTTCATAAGATAATTCATTCAAAAGATAGTTGCCAATGGGAGAGGAGCGAGCCAAGGCGAGGTTGGGTTAAAAGCTTCAGGTTCGCTCTTTTTTTTTTCCCTTTCTTTCGCCCTTTATTTTCCTTTCTTTCCAAGGAAGCATATATTCTACTGTTCTAAAACCAATCCAAATGGGAAGAAAAAGGACTAGATCTATCTTTTGGACCTCTCCGATTGCCAGATTTTAATTTGAGGGAAAATGGACATATCCTTGGATCCTCCAGTTAATAAACGCGCCACAGTTTTCGATTATTTATTGTAAAGGACATGTATGTTGATTTTTCTGTAAAATGTGTTGCTAGATATATACAATAAAAAAGTAGTTTGGCCAATGAGTGTTCAACAGGCACCTCTTAAATTTGTTTAAAAAGTATAATTAATTTAGAAATGTATTTAATGTAGGTCGTGTAATAATTGTGATTGCGTGTATCCTAATCATAAGCGAGCTATAAAATAAGTGCTATTACTTGCCTGAAGAATCTTTAAAAATATGTATATTCATTATAGATAATCCTAAAATTATTCCCATTTCGTGTATTGTAAATTTTCTTATCCCATTGTTCAGTATACCGATAACTTACAAACTGATTCCCTTACGTACGTTCCTCTTGCAATTCCATCTATTAATTCACTTTAGATTTACAATCTGTTCTTCTTTAACAGCACATTACACCGAAGCCTCCTCCTTTCTCCAGACTAATAATAGCCAAAGCAGAAATCCCCATAATAAGAATAAGAAGTACATACTGTATTAGTTTCAATTCACGATGAAGGCAATGACCGTATTGGCAATGCAAATTCGCTTCCTTAGCATTTTCGTAGTCTGCACTTGCTGCTTTCTGAGTCAATCTGGTATTTATATTTTATGAGTCTGATTGACCTGTTCATATCCCATTAATATCTATGCTTGCTTCGTTGGTTCATGACTTTTGTATTTTTCTTACTCAGTTGTTGCATTTGAAGGAAGCATACCACAAATTTCTGAGTCCAAGAACTCACAAGTACCAGCACGTCCACTCTTTGATTTAATGCTGAAAAAAGCAAAGAGACCAAGGGGTAATATTTTTCTTCAGGATAGCACTTTAACTGTACAACCAAATGACAATTTTCCTCCCTATTGTACATTATCTCCCTTGATCCCAAAATCTCCAATTTCAACTGCTCCAACCCCCGGAATTTATACACCACTGTCCCTGCCTTCGCCAATGTATTATGCACCGCCTTTCACCATGCAAAGTCCTCCTCCAACTGCAAGCACACCTAGAATAGTCCCAACTCCACCATGCGCCCCCCCATCACCACCCACACCACAGCGACCACAGTTTTCAGTCTGGTGTGTTGCCAAGCCCACTGTACCTCCTACGCTACTTCAGGTGGCACTTGATTATGCCTGCGGTT
Source organism: Coffea eugenioides (assembly GCF_003713205.1). Taxonomy (NCBI): domain Eukaryota; kingdom Viridiplantae; phylum Streptophyta; class Magnoliopsida; order Gentianales; family Rubiaceae; genus Coffea; species Coffea eugenioides. The sequence goes on along the minus strand of NW_020862602.1, from coordinate 60,957 downwards.
CAGGTGCTGATTGTGAGCCCATAAAACGCAATGGATTGTGCTATCTGCCTGACACAGTGATCGCTCATGCTTCCTATGCTTTTAACAGTTACTGGCAGAAGACAAAGCTGGCTGGTGGAACTTGTGATTTTGGAGGGACAGCCATGCTTGTCAGCGTTGATCCCAGTAAGACAAATGTCATCTGTCATTAAATCTTTTTCAGAAACATTTTGCCAAATTGCATTTTGAAAGTTCCAAACAAATGGAGGAATTTAATTGCCCCACGATTAACTTGACAATCACCATATGAACGTAGGTAATTTAATTTTTTAGTAACTAGAAGTAGGTAAAATCCTAGCGTCGAAATAGGCAAATTAGGTTCAAATGAGAACTCAAGAAGGTTTTCTATTTAAATGCTACAATGAGCAATTTCGACATTTTCTTAAGGTGCACTGCTTACTGATTGGCTTTCAGCAAATGCCGATTAACCATAGTAGCACCTAACACCCATAAATGTACATGTCTGCATTTATTATTTTCTTAAATTCCGAAAATTTTCCTGTTTATATTTACATTTCTAAAGTGTTATTACACGTTTTTTAGCACCTAATACTCATAAATGTATATGTCTAGATTTATTATTTCCTTAAATTTCTAAATTTTCCCTATTTAGGTTTACATTTCTAAAGTGGTGTTACTTGAAAAAGCTGGTACTCAATAAACACAAGCAAACAAAACTCATACTAAACATCCTACTACGGTGCACCATATAATTCGTACATGTCCCGCCCAACTCCATAATTCGTGGGTGTCAGAATCCCCTTAGGAATTGTACTTAAGTTCTTGCTATAATAGTAAGATTAAAGGTTGTTAGAACCGATTTGTGTGGGTCCAGCTAGTAGGCTTATAATAAAGCAATGGCTAAAGTATAGTGGAAGCACCTAAATTTGTCAAAAGGTTCTATATTATTAAGGAAGTCTTTATCTAGTTACTAACGTGGAAAGTTTAACAATTTGAAATTCTGGATTCAAATCGCCTTTTTTCCCTCTCATTTCTTAAACCTCACACTTTTCCTACTTACAAAAATGTGAAAAGGTTTTATATAATTCTTTAAAAAAAAAAATGAGGCTTATTTTATGCTCATTAAATTAATTTTGGCTAAAATTCCAAAAATATCACTCAAAATTTGGTCATACATCATTTTTTGTCTTTCATTTATCACCTCGAGAATATCCTAGTAGTATCTTTATGATAAATATAAGACCATAAATTTAGAGGATGCTACCCCTCGCGGGTCTTCTTGCACATTATTGCGCGATTGCTCGATAGTGTTTATAGAAGAAGTTTCTTGGTGAAGTACCACAATCGTGATGATATCTAATGTATCTTCTGTTAATATCTTAATAGTTAGGCTCATGGTTTTACGATTAGTAAAATGTCCTAAGCTATATAAAATCTCAAAGATAGGTTGTGGAGAATATCATTAGTTTATAGTGTTTATTTTCGTACAGTGGGTACTTAAATTGGAATTTTAGTGAAGTCAGTGGCAGAATCAAAGTGGAGGCATTAGGGGCGTGGGCCCCACTGTCCCGCAAAATTGTACTAGTATATCTTGTGTTTTAGCAAATTTTCAGCTCTGTTCCCACTAAATTTCAAAAGTGGATATAATATAGGACTAATTTATGATTAGATGGAATTGGAATACTGACCAATCCAAAATCAAAAGCTTTTTTTTTTCTAATCATTTAGTTTACTTGGAAGTATTTATAATTTACTAATCATTACTCAAATGACTTGTCCGGACTTTTTCTAGTGAATTAAAAAAATACATTATGTTAAAGGTCTGCTCAATTAGAAATAAAGCAATTGTGATCTTTTTCAATACAACATGGGAAAAATAAAAAATTTGGATCCTTCTTTTGACTAGTAATACAATAGGTCAATTTGCAATTTCAAAATGTTTAGTATGCATTTTTTAAAGCTTTTTATTTAAATTTATTATTTTATTTGCAAATTATGTTGGGTTGCATTAATCATGACATACATGTATCGATTTTGTATGTAAATATTATTGTGTCTTTAAAAAAAAATTATCAATATATATTAATATTATTTTTGCCCCCCACTAAAAATTATTTCTAGTTCGGCCAATAAGTGAATCCACAGATTAAGAACCTACTGATTTTGTCAAGGAACTTTAACAGGAAAGTGACCTATGGAATTGTAACGGTGAAATGAACAGATTAAAGAATCAACTAACTTAACAAAATTCACAATAATTTGTTTTCATTATCGTAACCAAAATTGTGTATTGTGTAGACACAATAGAGCAAATATATCGTGAATGCAAATAATTTTTCCTTCGAGTTACAACATGCCCCGTAGTCGTTACTTATAATTTTGGTACTGAGTGCATGGAAGGACAGAATTTTACGCAGCTTCCATCATATACCTTCCCAAAAATGCACCTAAAAACATATAAAATGCACATAAATTAGAACTTCCTCTGTAACGGGCTTTTAGATCATCCTAGACAGTCTGCACTGAATTATAGGTAGCAAACAAACACATTTAACTAATTTTATTCATACCTCCTTATGAATAGATGGATATGAGTATTTTAAGTTTTTGCATATGTGTAAAAATGAGTTATCCAATAATACCCATTTAATAAATGGTATGAAATGGATATTACTGGCTAATCCATCAAATCTAATTAAGCTATTTAGAATTGTCTTCCCCCAATCCTCCTCTCTTCCCCCACCTATTTTTTTTTTCAAATTCTTCATTTTATCATGATGTTAACTACTTTTACTTCATATTATTATTATTATTATTTGTTGGTTTTATCTTATCATTTTATATTTTCTTAATTTGTTATCTTGCTCATTTTTTAGCATTACCAATTTATGACAAGTTTTATCCTTTTTTCCTACCTTTCAAAAAAAAAATTTGTGACATAGAGTACGGATAGAAAAAATTGGTAATTAGACTCATTGAGCATTATAAGTAAATATTTAAAACTAATAATGGATGCAAAGCATGGTGTAAATTGATGACTTAGTTTGCAAAAATGAATTTAAATGAGTTTACAAAAAGTTAAAATAAATGGGTTATAAATAGGTAATTGGGTTACCCAATTTATTTTTTAACTTACTCATTTATACCCATCTAATTAAATAGGTATAAATGGGTTGACTCACTTATACCCATTACCTATTTTAACCAATCCAAACCTACCCAAGTCACCCATTTTGACACCTCTACATTGAACCAATCAAGTATAGCTGCATATAGATTGTCTTCTACTTTAGAATCTCTCTCTATCTTAAAATTTTACCTTTCATTAAATTTTTTTATACTATATTACGTAGAGAATAACTTAACCATGAGAAGGATCAAATAACTCTTGGGAAATAGATAAATATTTATATAAATAATCTTAATTGTCTAACAATGAGCGACTATGAGGCATCTTTCTTTTGAACTGTTTTGGGGACAGGTGTAGGTGTAATTGTATAACCAATCAATTGCTTAGAGTTGCTGTATTTCCTGCAAAAATCATTTTGCACTAAAAAACATTGATGCGCTCGTATAAATATAATAATTGATAGATCGCCAGCAAAGATGACCATAGCCAGCCGATTTCCCTATTTTCGGACTCATTTTCCCCTAGGCTTCTCACGCACTTACTTTTTAGCATAATACACATAATTTATCTTTGGTTGTTTATCCTTTAACCGGCAACTATGAAACTCTCACACAAATTTGTCTGGCAGGTTACGATGAGTGCCAGTTCATCTACTCCTGAGGAATGGGAGGACCTTAGGATTTGGAAGTGGATGGATAACCTGAATACCTGTCTCTTGTATAAATTTGAGCCCGGAAAAAAGAGAAAATGAATGAATTGATGGTGTCTTATTCTGTGTAATTTGATTTTTTGTTTGTATTATGAATTTAGTAGAACTACGTCAAATCATAGTAAGTGATGACAATGGAATCTTCTCTTCTTTGTGGGTCTCAGACTTCAAAGTAGCATACGAAATTAGAATGAAGTTTGCTCTATTATCTTATTTAAAAGAACATACATTTACTTATACTTTCTTACTAGTACTCTGAACTTTACATCAAAAATAAAATTAATAATATATTTTTATATAATATTATCAAAAAAGCAAAAGCTTAAAAGTTCAAATAATTTCATTTTATTATAAATTTTCGTTAACATGTACTATTTTTGTCAAATAAAAACATGAACTATAATGAGGCAGTTTATTGAATATGTTTTAGGTGTAATCTATGATACCTCAACATTTGAGCTATCAAACAATCTGTTGCAGTGGGCAAAAAACTTGGCTGAAATTGTGAATCATTATTGAATTGTGATTTTGATGGATTTTGATTCCTACAATAAAAGTAGAAATGTTTTTCTTTAAAAGTGATGAATGGATCAGATGTAAATGTAACAAAAAGTTTTTTGGAGGTCAGAACATTTTTCACACCGATCAACCCTTAATACAAATGCTATTATTGATAGATGTGCCAATTTTATTTTTTTTGAATTTATTGGAGTTCAAATCACAAATAATAATGCACGATCTTTGTATGGATTAATGTATTTCTGCACCAATGTATTACAATTGTCCTGTACATTAAAGAAACATAAAAAGTGTAAGTCATCAATTAACTTCTATCATATACAACATAGGCAATAAACACAATTGATATAAATAATTTATACCTTCTTTTGCAATCTCTAAGATACGATACAAGACAGTAAAATATGAACTCAATATGCTTGTCTTGAAGATTGATATTTAATTTGTTATTTGATTCGTGTATTTTCATGGAAACATTGTATTTGCTATTAAAAAAATATATGATTTACTGTTTGAAAAAATGTAATTAAATCTAAAAGTACAATAAAATAATTACATGGTTATTACATCTACTATGTCATTGCAATTGAAACACCTTGTTTCACCGTGATGAAGTTGACATTATTGTCCACAATTTTCATATAACTCAATGAACATATGTAAGGCCCAAAGACAACCTAAGAGGGGGGGGTGAATTAGGTTGATTAAAATCTTAATCAAATTTATGCAATTTTTTTTGCTTAATAAAAATTTACCTTCTTTTCTAGTAATGATCAATCAAGTAGATTAGAAGAAGAGAGCAATATTGATTCGAAAAACAAGTATAGACAAGCAATGAGAATTTTATTAAACAAAAAATAATAAGATAGAATATCAAACCGATTGTCTACCAAGCTTTCCTCAAACTTGAAGACCAATCACTAGGTTGAGCAACTTCTCTTTGATGAAAGATGATCAACTAGATGTACAATGGAGGGAGCACTTCCTCCTTGCCCTAAGCCACACTTAGTCAAGCTAAGAAGTTTTACAATCACTCAGATAACCCTCAACAAAGCTACACTAAAGAAACTTTCAACCACAAAAGAAATGCTCACAAGAAATTCACACCACTTGGAGAACAAATCTAGCTTTGGAGACTATTTTCTAGCTAAAATATCTCTTGAGATCTTGTAAACAAAGTGTGCAAAAGTCCCTTCTTTGTTCAGAATCGTTTGTATTTGAAGGGGACCAAAAATGGGCTTCATTAATGCTTCCAACGGATAGAAGGCAGATGAAGAGTCAGCTAGCTGTTGGGGCTATCGGACGTCCGACAGCTTAGTCATCGTCCGATCCCATCATCCGAAAATCAGTCAAGTTGTTGTTCGGACGTCCGATGGGATTTTATCGTCCGAGCTTCTGTGTCCGAACGTCGTCCAGAGAGTTATCAAAGCTTTGTGGAATTTTTAGGACGTCCGATGAGATTGATGTGCGTCCGAAGCATGCGTCCGATCCTTCAGGACGTCCGATGCTTCCTTACGAGCGTCCGACAGAGTTTCCTTCTTGATGTTCTTCATCTTTCAGGACGTCCGACATGAGTGTCCTGTTTTTGCTTCTTCTTTTGGTTGATTTTCATTTCTTGACATATTCGTACCTGATTCTTTGATAGGCAAAAAACACTTATATTTGAAGAGAGTTAGATAAACATTTCAAAGTACTTTGTGATCATCAAAACCAAGAATAACATTCTCCCCCTTTTTGATGATGACAAAACAATGGTTTGAAATGAGATTTGATGATTGCAATATAAGCTCCCCCTTTCTCAATTGACAAAAACTCCCCCTTACTTAGTGGATCATAGAGCAAAAATTTGAAAAACTCCCCCTCACTTGGCTACCCTACCGAATTAATCAATTATCCAAAAACATAACAATTAAGCAGCCAACATCCAACATTTTACCAATTCAATCCATCAAGCCAATTCAATTTCAATTAAATCATCAATCAATCCAATCCAGTCCTCTCCCCCTTTTTGTCATCACAAAAGGCCAATCAATCACATATATCACGGAGAACCAATAACAAAAACATTCATCACATCCACACATTCATCATTCAAAATACTTAAACATCCATCCACATATCCATAACCATTACAGCCATAATCATCGCATCCAAAACTTATAATTTCAGAAAAACTCCCCCTTACACATAGCATCCATCTCTCCCCCTTTTTGTCATCATAAGATGAGAGTAAAAAATCAACTATCATAATCCAGCAACAATAACAGAGTATAAAAACAGAAAAATGACAGCAATCACCAACATATCACAGAGAATTTGATATCAAAAGAAGTATCAACATATGACAGAGAGTTTTGACAAAGCAAACCATCTTTAGATCAGAATTGTTCTTTTCTTTCCCTTTTGATATCATACAGATTCAGTAAAATTCAAAAAACTCATATCAAAGTATCAGAAATATCAAAAAAGAAACATTATGAACAAGAATCACTGCAATGATTAACAAAATCTCCTACTTGTTAGAGTTAGCATCATGTCTAACTATCCACATGCATTTCATGCCTTTTTTATATTCTTTTTCACATAGCAATCACTTTTCATGTGACCTTTTTGACAACAGAAATTACACATAACCAAAGAGTTATTCACATGAACGGATTTAATAAATCTGACTTGCCTTTTCCTATGGATAGCAAATTCGTTGGAATTAGAATTCAACATATTCTTTTGAAAACATACTTGTTTCTTGTGTTTGAGCAACTCATTTAGACCATTCATTCTTCTTTTCAAATCACCTTGTTCCTTTTTGAACAATTCACAAAGTTTTGTTTTTCTATCAAGTTCAAAATGTAAAGCAGTCTCACTCTTTTTGAAGTAATCATTTTCAGCTTTCAACTTTTTATTTTGTTGAAAAAGATTTGCATTATCTTGAAGCAAAAAACTAATTTTCTGTTTTAACTCCTTGTTTCTAGCATAGGATTCTTTCAAACTATCATGCAATTTTATAATGAAAGATTCAAGATCATCATCACTTTCATCATCACTTTCAACTTGAGAGTTACAAGTTCTTACCTCATCATCTCCAATGGCCATGAAAGCCAATTGAGCAGATTCTTCTTCCTCTTCAATTTCACCATCGGAGTTGCATTCATTCCATGTGAACTGGAAGTTATTGAATCTGGGTTTTCTTTCACCTTTTCTCTTCTTCACTGGACACTCACTTGCATAATGTCCAGGTTGGCCGCATTCAAAGCACTTGTCACCTTGCTTTTTGTTGGCCTCATATCTTCCTTTATTTCTTGCATTGTTGAATTGATTAGAATCTGAATTGCTAGATCCTCCTCTTCTAAATCTCTTTTTGTTGAGAATCCTCTTGAAACTTCTTGTGATGAGAGCAAGATCACTGTCATCACCATCCGAGTCTTCATCATCCAACAGAGCTGGATCATCTTCACCTTGAGCTGCCTTTAGAGCAATGTTTCTTTTTGATCTCGCATCCTCTTCCTCCTGCACTTTAGTTTTCAACTTCAACTCATAGGAGGTTAGCGAGTTAATGAGAGATTCAATAGGTACAGAATTCAAATCCTTAGCCTCTTCTATTGCAGTCACTTTACTTTCCCATTCTTTGCCCAATGCATTGAGAATTTTTCTGTTTTTCTCTCCCAAGGTGTATTCTTTGCCCAACACCTCGAGATCTTTGATCAAGTCATTGAACCTGCAATACATTTTGTCAATATCCTCAAGGGGTTCTATTTTAAATGATTCATACTTTGTGACCAAGATAGACTTTTTCTGTTCTCTCACATTGTCACTACCCTCATGAATTTCTCTTAGCTTATCCCACATTTCTTTGGCAGATTTACAGCCTTTTACTCTAATTGATTCATTTGAATCTAAGGCACTATAAAGAACATTCATGGCCTTGGCATTCAATGTGAGGTTAGTCCTATCTTGAGCATTCATTTCAGCTCTCATTTTTGGCCGAAGCAAACCTGTATCTGCATCAAGAAAGTTAGCTTCATGCGGTCCTTCACTCACAATAAACCATAGCTCAATATCAATAGATTGCAAAAAGATAATCATCCTTTCTTTCCAGCTAACATAATTGGAGCCACTGAACATGGGAGGCCTAGTAACAGATTGCCCCTCAACAGGGTAGTACAAAAACTTAAAGCTGGAATTTATGCAGACCAACCAGAAATTTCTTTAGGCAAAGTAAACTAACACGTAAACACAAGATTTTCCATACATCAAAGCTAGTAAATCATGGCCAACCATTACACTTCACATGTGAGCAGAAATTACACCATAAAACTGAAAATTTTCATATCACCACCTCAACTCATGAAATGTTGCATAAAACTATCAAAATCTCAACCATAAGTTACTAGTTTGCACATATTGAAAGTAGGGAAGAGTTGCTAGCCAAACATACCTTGTAACCTCAAGAAAGGTGATAGCTTAGTCTTTCTCCCTCCAATATAACTCCCCCAAAGCCTTTAAACTTCCTTAGTGATCACTTGTATGGAGTAGTTTCAAATTTGGTTGGCTAAAACACAAGATCCAAGCTAGCAAGTGAAGTAGAAAATGGAGTTTTTCTCTCTTGTTTTGCTCCTCAAAACAGCCGGCCAAGAAGAAGAAAATGGAGGATATTTTTGGGTCAAAAAATTTGTTTTAGTAAAGTGAAGAAAATTAGGTCAAAGTCCAACCTCCAATTGGTTCGCGACACGTGGCACCTTGAATGTTTTAAGCTTATCTTCCTTCTCCCAATGGTTAATCTATCTAACTAACCTCTAATCATCTCCTAGCACCGTATAAAATAATAACATTTAGCACAAAAATCACTTAGTTACCAAAATTTTATCGCACTAGCGGGTCCTACGTCTATAATGCACTTCAAATTTAATGTACACTAACCTATACTAGGAAAACGATTTAAAAACTATAATTACTTATAAAAATGTATAGAAATTTAATATTTTAATGGACAGTATAAAATGTAGGCAAAGAAATAAAATAATGCTTAGAAAATGTGAAAATTTTCGGGTTCTCACATTCTCTCCCCCTTAAGAAATCTCGTCCTCGAAATTTTTATCTTCCGATGCCTTAGATGACCTCGGAGCTTGTTGGTTGTCTAAGGCATATACCTTTACCGGTACTTTTGTTCGGTTCCCTTTTTCATTCACTTGTTTCAGTTTGGTTCCATCCAGTTGTTGAGCACTACTCTCTCGTGGTTGCTTCATCGGGCAAGTACTAATTTGTTGATTGCTACTCCCACAAATCAAACACTTTCGCCCTTTCCTCCAACAATCATTCTCAGTGTGATTTGCCTTTCCATAGTATCCACAGACCAAGTGAGAAGCCACTTTTTGGCCTTCTTGAGAAATTTCCTCATGTCCTATCTAACCTTCTCTTGTAGATTTTTCATCTAATGCTCCTAAGGTCCAGGGTGGGTGAGGTAAATGGTTTACTTTTTATACTTTGGAAGGCATTATCTTTTCATTAGATTCCTCAGGTACGCAGATACACCCCTTTTCCGTGTTTGAAAAGCTTTTACTTGTGCTTTCGCATCCTCAATTCTTTGAGCTTTCTCTAAAGCCTCAGCAAAAGTATTAACTTGAACCGCCGCTAAAGCTTCCTGGATTTCCAAATTCAAGCCTTGTATGAACCGTCTTATTCTCCTTCGCTCCGTAACCACCAATTTGGACGTAAATTTAGACAGTTTAGTAAATTTAGTCTCATATTCGGCTACACTCTGGGTTCCCTGACGCAACCCAATAAACTCATCCTCTCTCCTTTCTTGGACCAAAGGTGGGAGGTACTTCTCGTTAAATTCCCTTATAAAATTCACCCATGTCCATGCAGTCTGTTCTCTCTCCCACTTTGCCCTAATAACATTCCACCATGCTCGGGCCGGTCCTTCAAATTGGAATACTGCAAAGTTCACCTGTCTTTGTTCCGTATAGTTCAAGGCTGTGAAGATGTTAATCATTGCCTCTAACCACTGTTCAGCTACATCTGGATCAGGCCCTCTAAGGAATTTAGGAGGTACAAATTTTTGAAACCGCTCCAGAGCCCTATCCTCTCCTATCTCAGGATTCTGGGGTTGATTCACTGGCATTTGACCTTGTTGATCTACCAATCGCGTTAGGATATTTGTTATTTGTTGGATCGCCATCGTTACTTGCTCTCCTGCCTCAACCCTTGGCCTACGATCTTGCTCAGCGGCTGTTTCTCTTTCATTTCTTGGTTCTTGAGCTTGCCTAGCCCCACGGCCCCGACTAACTCCACGTCCGCGACTACGTCTCCCCTCCATACCCTTTTTCTCTCTCTTTTTTTTTTCAAAAGGTGATTTAGTATGTAACAAAGTAAATTGACTAAAACAATAAGATATAACACCCTAAATTCACAAAGCTACATATCAAGTTGAACATAACAAAATCAAGTACGGCAAATACTATACACGTAAGTATTAACATGCCACAAGCCAAATATATACAGTAGCAATACAGAGGCAAAGCAAAAGAAAACACGACATACCGTTCCAGACTCGGTTAAAATATTCCCCGTTCAATCTCTCACTTCTCTTACCATCCGAACTAGACGTCCGTTAACCCCTGGCACTTACTCTCACCAAACATTAGCCCATTCCTGTTCCCCGCAATAAAGATCGCAAGTCCTTAGTATTGCCCTCAACTCCCGCTTACTCGGGTACAAGAATCCGAGATAATTCACCACTCGAACTGGCCAGTCCCAAGAGTAAATTATCTACAATCGAGATTCCTATCTGATGTACAAATCTATTGTCCTCAAGTACCATGAGAAAGATTTAAGACCTATGACAATTTATGATTCATAGCCTATGCTCAAAAGAGCACTTAATCCTTTTTACTTATTCACAAAATCAGGACCATAACACCACTTGGCCCAAGCTCACTCCGCGCAGAGACCACGCGAAGTGGCTCTGATACCACCTGTGACAGCCCCACTTCCCTCTAAGGCGAACCAAAGGGTTTGGCGGACCAGTTGCCCAGCTCCCGCCAGGACTCATTCGATCTCTTCAAACCAAAATAAGATATAACCTCAAGGAAAAGTGAAATAACGAATTCCAAACTAGAACATATACTTACATTCATTTCTATCTCAAAAGTAATACAATCCCAAATAAAATGAAAGTTCTTAGTTCTTAATACATCCAACCCTATCCGAGCACTAGCGCGAGAAAATCGAAAAGAACAAAATTTAAAAGAACTAGTCCAGGCTAGATTGCACAAATCTTATGCCCTCGCTCGCATCCCCTATAAGGAAAACAAAACTAACGAAATGAGCTAAAAGCCCAGTGAGGTTCCATACACATAGCCAAGTAATTAAACAAGGACATTAATCATGTAATAACAAGTAATCCAGAAAACATTTACAATATAAAGCAATGATAACACACTCATTAAAAGGATACATGTTCACATGGAGCCCTTCGTTCATTCATTCCACCAACCATTTCCTTATTCCTCCAGCATTAAAAATAATTTCATTTGTGAGTGAAAATCCCTCCATTGTTCTTGCCATTCATTCATTCATTTCATTTTCCCCCTACTGGACATTGGCCAGTTTCCACCAATCTTCGTGGTCATACTTGAGTATACCAAACATTGACTTAGGGTCACCAATCGCCCGACCGAGTCCGCTTCTGGCTCAAGTCGACCGGCAATGAAGGGCAAGGGCCCAATTCAGCCAAAAGGCTTACATTCATGTACAAGTAGTATTTAAACATTTAACCATTGTAAATTTCACATTCATTTAGATCGAGTGCAATAAAGTACACACTTGCCTAGCAAAATTCATTTTTAGAAATCATTGAAAACATTTAACATTTAATCCACATTCACAAATAGTCACTAGTCTTGGAAAACATAACGTACAAAGAAACTCACCTATTTTAAGCAAATAATGTCCAAAGTTTCCTTCCGGATAATACCCTTAATCACCAAGGAACCCTAATAATAACTAAGAGAAAATATTACAGTTAAACCATCCAAAGTTTAGGTGAACCAAAGAAAATCCGAATAACTACTAGTACAAAGTATAAGTATAGTTTTGGAAGTGAAAATAGTACATTTAAACCAAAGGACATGAGTAAAATATTTGTAAAACTTATGCTCGCTCGTAAAACTTTGAAATCTCCATTTGAGTCGAAGAAACGAAGAAAACGTATTTCTATTAGTCGTAAATTTCATTTTTCCAAGGGTACAAGTTTCAGCCAGATTCTAACTTATATACCTCTAAAAAAAAAGACTTGAATACCTTAGATGATTCAAGTTAGATTCATCCTCAACCCTTACTCAAGTCGTGAGTACATCTACCTAGCCCTGGAGTGCAAATTTGGGCAGTACGCCCATTGTATTTACCTATTTTCCAGTCATTTATGACTTCATTATTTTCCTCAATCAGCCCCCAAAATCACACACAAATAATATCATTACAATAGCCATTCAATAGGCTAAAAGTGATTCCATTACAAAACCAAGCTAGAAAAGTGACCGGAAATAAGGTTTAAGGTAAAGAACAAAATGACAGGTTTGACGTCTCTTAGCATATCGGTCACAACCGAAACTACGCTTATAGGATTGGGGTACAATTTATACCGTTTCAAAGCTAAAACAAAGGGCTACAACTTTTATGAAGACAACTCAGCCCAGTTTTTTGTTTATCCACGTCGAATTTACAGATTACAGAACCAGAATTTCACTGTCAGGCTGGATAACAGCACTGGCTTCAAATGACAATAACTCAGGCTACACAAGTCTGATTGAGGAATTTTTAGATGCGTTGGAAAGCTAAAACATAGCACTACAACTTTTGTGTTTTGGCCAAAGGCTAATTTAATATAGATCAAGGTGAAAAAATGAGGCCAGAATGATGAAATGTCAAAACTGTCCGCAAAACTCTACCTATGGCAGTCAAGGGTATTTTCATCATTTCATGTGCTACAGTGCTCTGATTGAGCTGAAATTTACAGGAAGCTATAAAATATCATTTCCTACAACTTTCATGTTTTGCGCTAAGCCCAATTCGGCCTCCATCATGGCCAAATGGAACTGGTCAGAACAGGGTAGTACAAAAACTTAAAGCTGGAATTTATGCAGACCAACCAGAAATTTCTTTAGGCAAAGTAAACTAACACGTAAACACAAGATTTTCCATACATCAAAGCTAGTAATCATGGCCAACCATTACACTTCACATGTGAGCAGAAATTACAGCATAAAACTGAAAATTTTCATATCACCACCTCAACTCATGAATATGCAAAAACTTCAAATCTCAACCATAAGCTACTAGTTTGCACATATTGAAAGTAGGGAAAAGTTGCTAGCCAATATACCTTGTAGCCTCAAGAAAGGTGATAGCTTAGTCTTTCCCCCTCCAAAATAACTCCACCAAAGCCTTTAACCTTCCTTAGTGATCACTTGTATGGAGTAGTTTCAAATTTGGTTGGCTAAAACACAAGATCCAAGCTACCAAGTGAAGTAGAAAATGGAGTTTTTCTCTCTTGTTTTGCTCCTCAAAACAGCCAGCCAAGAAGAAGAAAATGGGATATTTTGGGTCCAAATTTGTTTTAGTAAAATGAAGAAAATTAGGTCAAAGTCCAACCTCTAATCGGTTCGCGACACGTGGCACCTTGAATGTTTTAAGCTTATCTTCCTTCTCCCAATGGGTAATCTATCTAGCTAACCTATAATCACCTCCTAGCACCGTATAAAATAATAACATTTAGTACAAAAATCACTTAGTTACCAAAATTTTATCGCACTAGCGGGTCCCATGTCTATAATGCACTTCAAATTTAACGTACACTAACCTATACTAGGAAAATGATTTAAAAACTGTACTTACTTATAAAAATGTATAGAAATTTAATATTTTAATGGACAGTATAAAATGTAGGCAAAGAAATAAAATAATGCTTAGAAAATGTGAAAATTTTTGGGTTCTCACACTCTCTCCCTCTTAAGAAATTTCGTCCTCGAAATTTTTACCTTCCGATACCTCAGATGACCTCGGAGCTTGTTGGTTGTCTAAGGCATATACCTTTACCGATACTTTTATTCGGTTCCCTCTTTCATTCACTTGTTTCAGTTTGGTTCCATCCAAAAAGGACCCAAAAAGTAAATGGGTACCAAATATCATCTTGTGAACTCTTGTGTAGGTGAGCTTGGTGAATGTCATTAAGGAATCAAAATGGTTCATAGATAGTGGATGCTTAAGGCATATGACAGGTGATCCATCACAGTTTTCATCTGGGGTTTAAAGGGTAATCATTTCATCTCTTTAATCTTTCCAATTATCCAAAGTTTAACAGTCAATCTTCATGGGTTTGAAACCCTAATCGCGTTTATAGGCTAGCGGACTTGAGGAACTTTATTTCTCACTTTAAATCATAGGCTAGCTGTGAGGACCCGTAATTTTCTTAATTTCTAGGTTTTAATTTCTTTTAATTGCACGTTTTTCCATATTTTCTTTATTCAAAAATTTTAAAAATAAATTTTATGAGTAAATATAGTTTTAAAATGATTTTTCTAGTATCGGTTAGTTTTTGAGAAATTAAGAGTGTATACCAGACGTGTGACCCGCTAGTGCGAAAAGTTCAGAAAAATTCGGCCAGTTAGGTTAAGTTTTGGATACTGGATTTAATTTACCGGGTGCTAAGAGATAATTAGAGGTTACCCAAGTGGATTGGTGTGAGAGGAAACAAAGTGATAGCTATGGATTTAATGAAGTGACAGGTGTCACTTAGAGATTGGTTGTACTTTGTGAATACTATTCACCTTTTACCATTTGACCAAATAAATCAAAAAAATTACCAAAAATTTACCATTTTCTTCTTCTTCTTGGCCGGCCACTTCAAGCAAAAAGAAAGGGAAAAGCTCTTCAAAAACTTGCTTCCATCTTGCTCAAATTCAACAAATCAACCATTTGATCTTGCATTTGTTCCATAAAACCCCTTCACTTAGTGATTGTGAAGTGTTTAGTGGAGTTGTTTGGAAGGCTAAGGTGATTAGTTGCTCTCTCTCTTGTATTACTAAGGGGAGTAGTGAAGGACCCCTCTCCTCCATCTAATGATGTTTAATTCATGATTTGTGGTAGCCTAAGAGGGAATTTTGTGGATTATATATTGATTTTGGTTGAATTTGGTGAAGTTTTATAATTATTGATGATTTTTCTGTTTTAATATGATTGTTATGGTGAGGCTATGTATGATGATTGGAAATGATCTAGAATGAAGCTAGAAGGTGTATGTGGTGGTTAATTGCAACAAATTTCTGCTTTGGAAAGAAATTTGGAAAGTTAGGGTTTCATGTTCTTACATTTTGCCCGGCACTGTACCTCATAGTTAGGGGCCGAATTGGCCTTGGTGTAAACATTAAAGTTGTAGGGAATCATATTATAGAGAAGTCCAAAAAATTTCAGGTCAATCGGAGCAACGTAGCTTGTGAAAAGACTGAATTACCCCCGTTTCCCTGTTTCTACCCGAATTTGATAATTGCGTCTGTAATTGGTTATTTTGGTTGGGAGTACTTTGGAATTGGTTGTCAAGGTCTTCTGATGAATTGTATCCGTGTATCTTAGCTTTCAGATGGCTTTGGAATTACTTGATTTGGACTTAGGTAGCCTGACTTATGATATTTGAACCAGAATGCGGTTTGTTAACCTGTTTTTGCGGTTCTGGTGTAGTATATTGAAATTTTGACCTGGTTACGCTCGGAAATGGACAGAGTAGGCTTCTTCAACATTGTATCCCTATCTCTTAGCTTCAAAACGGTGTATCTTTCACCTCCATCCGATAATTGTAGTGCCAATGGTGCCAAAACCGCAAAATGATGTCAAAAACTGTTTTTTTTGGGTTAAAGCTTAATTCCATTTCCGGATCTTCCTGGTTTACTCTAGTGCTGATACATTTTTATGGAGCCCTATTTTGATAGTATTGGGAATTGGTTTTGACTTGTAATCGAGTCTTATTGTGCTTATTTGAATATTTCAGGGCTTGACTTTCATTTCCGGTCATTTTCCTCGCTAAATTTTGTACTTGAATGACTTTGAGCCTATTGAATGGCTGTTGTGATGAATTTATATTTCGTATGACTTTGGGACTGGCTGAGGAAAATAATGAAGCCATGACGGCTGGAAAAATAAGCAAATTTAGGGGAAATGCTGTCCAATTTTCTAGGCCGTTTAGTCTCTTTAGGTTTGATTTGCCTTTTGAAAGTCATATTTCATTCTTTTGTACTAGTACTTAGCATGGAAAGGCGTACGACACGTAGTCGAGCCTCACTTGTGCATTCCGTTTACTTGATTTTGAATGTGAAACCTTCAATTGGTTTACTTTGATCATTTTAGGGTTTCTTGGCGATTAAAGCCAATCTGAAGTGAAAACTTTTGAAGTATCCGTACTTGAACCGGTGAGTGTACCACTCCCCTCACTTGTTGTTTAACTCGATTTCTGTACATGCAATCTGTGATATGAACGACTGAACTATCTATTGATTTTGTTTGAGACGAGGGTGTACTTTATCACACTTGTTCTCTTGTCTGTTCATATGCCAATTTTTGGTGTGAATCTGAATCTGTTATCTGTATCTGTATCTGTTCTGACGTCGTTTGGAACTTTGTATCCAACGACCTTTCTGTGACCTCTGAGCTCAACACCTGTGGCTAGTTACTCGAGTCGGGCCGGCAAGGGCCTGGTCGATTAGATAATGAACCACGGTAGTCTGTTTTGGGATATTTGGGTATTGAGACCCTGGATTCCGGTATACTCGAGTATTACCATTTCTGAACTGATTGGAGTTCGATCCCGGTAGGGGTATGTGAGGTGGAAGGAATCGGAGAAAGTGGAGTCTACGGTATTGGTTACTCCTTTAGCGTTGACGGAGTGTCAACTATTATTTCGATCAAGCTTCGGTGAAGCAAATGGGAATTTGGCTCCTGAGAGCCACCTGTATCCTTCCTATTTGAATCATTGGTTCTAACTATTTCACTTTACATCTGGCATGTGTACCTGATTTGTTAAATGTGAAATGCCATGATTTTACTGCTTTATGTCTGGTACCTCACTGAGCGCAAGCTCACCCCTTTCTGTTACCTTTGTTTTTCCTTACAGGGTTCCATGTTTTGAAACCAAGATTTTTGGAAGAAAAGAGTTGAGCCAGTTGTAGGACTTCTTTTGTTTATGCTCTTCTGTAACTGAAACCCTAATTTTATTTTGTATAGCGTGAATACTCTGGCTTGTATGTTGGTTCATTGGTTCAAGACTCCGATGTAAATCTATGTATAAGTATTTAATTGACGTCCCGTACTTCCGTATAGTTTGGTATGCTTTGTTTAACCCTGGGTGCTCTCCAATTGTACGTTTTCGTTGAGTTCTCGCGTGTCCTATCTAGGGTTTGAGTGGTTCGAATCCGTAGTCCTGGCGAGAGCTGGGCAGGCGGTCCGCTGAACCCTTTGGTTCGCCTTAGGGTGAGGTGGGACTGTCACAGGTCGTATCAGAGCCACTTCGCGTGGTCTCTGCACGGAGTGAGCATGGGCCAAGTGGTGTTATGGTCCTGCTTTTGGTGAAGGTGTCTAAAAGGGTTAAGTGCTCTTTGGAGCATAAGTTATGAACCGGGTATGTTATAAGTGTAAAAATCTTTATCATGAAACTTGAGGAAGATAGATCTGTATGTCGGGTAGGAATCTATAATATGGATGATTTACTCTTGGGACCGGCCGGTTCGAGTTGTGAATTATCTTATTTGGGATTCTTGTGCCCGGCTACTAAATCAATAAGAGCCTAGGTTAGAAAGGACTTTGGCGAACTAGAAAGGTGATTCTATGGAACTTCGTGTGGTCTGTTCGGGTGTGGTTAAGCGTGATCAACCTTGATTAAGATATAGATGGTGTTGTTCTCGTAGATTAAGGACGGAGCCCTAGAGGGGAAAAGCTTTTTGTTAGTTATTCTTGTATTTGTGACCTAGTTTGTCTATAGTACTTTTGGATGACACTGCTACTTTCATGGATCTCTCATATTTGTATCTAATTGACTGCTACTGTGTGACTGGTTCGGTCAAGTTGTGTGTATATATGTTTTCGATCTGTGTGTACCTCTTGTTATTTGCTTATGCTTATAATTATCTTTAATATTATCTTTGCACCTCGACCCTAGATTGACTTAGATTAATGGAGGGCACACGTAGTGGCTGGGGACGTGGGCGCGGGCGTAGGCAACCCACGCCGGACAGGGGTGCTAGGAAAACCACATCTGGACTTAATCCTGAACCGAGGGTTGACCCGAACGTGCAAATAGCTGCTGCTATGCAGCAAATGACCAACTTGCTGGCACAAGTGGTGCAGTAACAGGGCCAAAACCCGAACCCTAATCCTGGAAACCCTGGCAACCATACTAAGAGTGAGGACAGAGCTCTCGAAAGATTTCAAAAGTTTGCTCCACCCAAGTTTGAAAGGGAGTGAACTATCACTCATCCAAGCCTTGCTTTTGAGGTATAAACATCTGATCATGATCCTTGTTGCTTTAAATCTTGCTTTAAGATGTTTTTTTTAGCTTAAGTTTTGGCTTGATTTCATGATTATGCAAGTGGGTGTGATGAATATGGGATGAATAAGCAAGTTAGGGTTTCATAGTTTTCTGCCTAAACTTGCTGTATGATTGCACATGTTGTAAATAAGGTTATAAAAGGGGCTTTGGTAGTGATTAGAACAAGAAAATTGAGAAAGTTCCATTAAATACCAAAAATTCCAGAATCTGGAAAATTTGCCCCATCATTCTGTCCGGTTTTGTAGCCCTATGTTAGAGGCCGAATTGGCCTTAGGTCAAAGAATGAAAGTTGTATAGAATGGTATTTTATAGGTACCTACAAAATTTCAGCTCAATCGGAGCAACGTAGGTCGTGAAAAGTCCAAAATACCCTTACTGTTTTAAGTTTTTCCCCAGCAGTCCGTTTCGTCAGTTTGTCCAGTTTATCACGTTTTTTCACTAGGAACCGTACTGATTTAGCTTTTTTCAAAAACATGAAAGTTTTAGTATTCTGACTTAGCTTTTAAATGCCTCTAAGAACACCTGAATCGGACTTTTATAACCTGAGATATGACCATTACAGTGCAATGTGGTTAAATAGCCGACGAGTTAGATTTTGGTTCTGTAATTTGAGGATTTGACTAAGTTGCATTAGAAACTGGACTAGGTGACCTTCATGAACATTGTAGCCCTGTGTCTTAGCTTCGAAACGGCATAGGTTGCGCCTTAATCCGATAAGCGTAGCCTCGGATATGTTATTTCCGCATTCACACGTCAAATCTGTCTTTTGCTAGATTGAATTTCTGCACTTGTTATTATTGTGATTCTTATTCTTATGATATTATGAGCCTATGGAACGGCTTTTGACCTGAATTATGATATGCGTGACTTTGGGTTGTGGCTGAGGAAAAATAATGAAGCCTAAATGGCTGGAAAATTAGGTAAACACAAAGGGCATGCTGCCCGAATTTACGCTCGAGGACTAGAAAACTATACTTGTAACTTGTGTAAAGGTTAAGTGATTATCACTTAAACTAGCGAGCACCTTTACTACTTTGTTATCGAGGGTTATACGTTAAAAACCTAAACGAACTTGTACCCTTGAGGAAAAGATATAATGGCCAATGTAAACTTGTATTTCTTTGTACTTTCAACTCAAGTGTTGTTTTCCAAGTATATATACTACAAAAACCTTACGATTTGAAAAGCGAGCAAGTGTTTCACGAATGTCTTTCAAATGAATTTCAATTGGTTGATTCTTAATGAACGGAACGTTTAAGTTTCGAATCTTACTCGTGTTTCAAAGTTCTCAAATTGGATTTCTATCGCAGATCTGGACTTCAAACCTGGAGTATAGTTGAACGTGAATACTTGAAGCACTATAATTGGAGTGAGTGATCCCTCGACTATTCCCAAAGTTACTTTTGAACTAATTCTTGCATTTATTACTCCATTGCATATCATTTGGGTTCGGGTGTGTGCCATGACATAATTTGGCTCCAATGAGTTCCTGGAAAGTCTTGTGCTTAGAACCAATGTCTCCACTATTGTTTACATATTCTTTGGAGCCCGATGGCTCCTTACTTCTGTTTCACGGTTACCTGATCTAAACGAGCATTGGATATTTAAGCACAAGAACTTCACTGGCTCACATGAGCAATAAATGAACATTTGATTACTGCATCATGACATCATATCAATGCTTTATTGTGAAATATACTTGGCTGTTGATTTTACTGGTCACTCGCTGAGCTTCTAGCTCACCCCCTACTATCTTCTTCTCCCCACAGGGATCGAAGTAAAGGAAGAACTTGTTTTTGGATCTTTGTGTGGCTGGATGGCGTACATCTTGTATAGTTTAGTTTTGGTTTTGGTTTATGTACTTTTGGGCTTGTATAAATATTTGGAATTGAATCGGATGTAAATCTACATTTTACGCTTAGAACTAGTTTCCGCTTCGCTTATGATATGTAATTTTGGAGAATTGGATGTATTATTTGAGTTGTACCTTGTAATTTACTTGAGGAATGGAGTAAGTGAATGAGTCCCGGCGAGAGCTGGGCAGGCGGTCCGCTAAACCCTTTGGTTCTCCTTAGGGGAAGGTGGGGTCGTTACATAAACAGTCTGTAAAGACATTCAAATAGCAATTTGCAAGTACAGATAACCAGTTTAGCAATAATTCAGGAGAGTGGTACACTCAATAGTTAAAGCAAGTGTGACGACCCCACCTTTCCCTAAGGCATAGCAAAGGGTTCGGCGGACCGCCTGCCCAGCTCTCGCCAGGACTCACTCACTCGTATCACGTGCATACATCCGTGGACCTTAAATAACATCGCAATTCAAGCTTATAATTTACATTGATGCACAATCAAGATACAAAGCCTCATTATACCCAAACTGGTTCAAAGTATATATAATCCAGATACAAAACATTCTATTCGAGTAATAGGGCGAGTACAAGTCAAAAGTCAAAACAACTACACTACGCTAGTCTTTACACGTCTCATGCCTCGCTCGTACCCCTGTAAGGAAAACAAAACTAACGGAGTGAGCCAAAACTCAGTGAAGTTCCAAATATCAAACTGGCCATCAAACAAAGTAATAATGGTGTAATAGTGAAATAGCGAGCAAACAAGTCCAATCAAAGAAATAATACTTCAGGTAATCAAGAATATATGGATCAGATTCACATGTAAGGATACAGCGGTTCATGTCTCGGCTCCATCCCAACTTGATCGATTGGTAGTTGACACTCCATCAACTTTCAAGTGATAACTAGTCCAGAAAGAAAACCCCACTTCACGCCAGTCTCCGTCCACCGATCAACCCCCTTATCCGGGCCCGCACGCCACACAAAACACGGGTGGTAATACTGGAGTATACCGATTAACCGAGGAGATAACACTCCACTCGACATTACTAGTTACCCAGGGTTCGTTATCTAATCGACCAGGCCCTTGCCGGCTCGACTCGATTAACTAGCCACAGGGTTTCTGGAATTCCAGACAAGATACAATCCATATGCATGTAGAGCAAGTCAAGTGAAATCGATAAACAAGAACAATTCTCGTTAGGGCAAGTACGATAAAGTACACCCTTGCCCGATCAAATTACTTATATATCATGTAATCACATTGGTCAAAGATAAATCACAAATATCAAGTTCAATCAGATATTTGGAAGCACTCACCAAAAGTAGTGCCTCTAATGTTCGCGTCTGGGTGGTACTCCGGGTTTGGAGTCCAGATCTGTGATAAAACTTGATTTAAGAACTTTGAAAATCAACTAAGGTTCGAAACTTAGACGTTTCATTCAATAAGAGTCAAGAAATTGAAATTCACTTGGAGAATAGTCGTGAAACGGTTGCTCGCTTTTCAAACTGAAAAATTTTGTAAGATGTATACTTGGAAATAACTTTTGAGTCGAAAGTGCAAGGAAAACGGATTTATAGTGATTATTATCGCTTTTCCTAAGGGTACAAGTTCAGCTAGGTTCTAACGTATAACCCTCGTTAACCAAAGTAGCAAAAGTCCTAGATGATTCAAGTGATATTCATTTATCAACTTTACCCAAGTCGCAAGTATATTTCTCTAGTCCTCGAGCGTAAATTTGGGCAGCATGCCCTTTGTATTTTTCTATTTCCAGCCATTTATGGCTTCATTATTTTCCTCATTCAAACCCAAAGGTACACACACAACAATCTAATTTCAATAGCCGTTCAATAGCCTCAAGACAATACAAGGACAAAATCAAGCTAACAACAAGTGCGGAAATGAAGTTTAACAAGAGACAGATTTGATAGAGTTTTACGTAACAGACACAACCGAAGATAAGCTTATCGGATTGGTGTGAAACTTATACCATTTCGAATCTAAGATGAAGGCCTACAACTTTCATGAAGATCACTTAGTCAAATTTCCAGTGTAACCCAGTCAAATTCCCAATTGACAGAACCAACTTCCAACTAACCGGCTAGTTAACCATACTACATTTAAATGGCCATATCTCAGGCTACCAAAGTCCGTTTAAGGTGTTCTTGGAGGCGTTAAAACTCTAAGACAGAGTACTAAAACTTTCATGTTTTGGAAAATGGCTAAATCAGCACGGATCATAGTGAATAGACACGGTCAACTGGATGAACTGTCTAAAACGGATCACTGGATGCATCCTAGGGCAGTGAGGGTATTTTTGTCTTTTCACAGGCTACGTTGCTCCGATTGAGTTAAAATTTTGTAGGCTACTATAAAACATCATTATATACAACTTTCATGTTTTATTCTAAGCCTAATTTTGCCTCTAACATCACAAACTGGAACCGGACAGAACTGAACTACAATTTTCCAGAAATATGAAATTTTACGGTTTCAAAGGAAACTTTCTTCATTTCTTGCTTCAATCACTACGACAACCTCTTATATAAGCTTAGATATAACATATACTATCCATACAGCAAGTATAGGCAGAAAATCCTTCAAACCCTAACTCATGTAACTCAAGAAAACATACACTATATCCATCCAAATCATTATAATAGATATCATCCACCACAAATTTAAGGTGCTATGCCAAGTTAAGCAAGATTAAGAGTAAGAAATGGGGAAATCAGCATTATTACCTTGCTAAAGTGACTACCAAGAGCAGCCCTAACTTTTCCTTCCAAAATTTCACCAACACCCCACTAGCTAAACACTCAAGGAAGGTTTTAATCAGTTTAGTTTCTTGTTTCCTCACTTGGATGGCTCAAACTCAAGATGAAATGGTGAAGCTCTCCCTTGGTTTTTCTCTCCCTCTCTCTCGGCCAAAGCATCAGAAAAATGATGAAGAAATAAAGCTCCATGGTGATAAGAAGGCAAGACTATTTGGTCTTGGTCAAGGCCCTCAATGGCCAACAAGTGTCACCACCAATTTCCACTCATTTTTTTGTTTCTTTTTCTTGCCAATTTGGTCAAAATTTTCGGCCAAAGCCAGCTGGAAATGAGGGGATATTTTGCTCAAATTTTAATGAGCTTATATGGTAAGAAAGTGGTGACCAAGTGGTGTGTTCAATCGGTAGTGCACGGTACACGTCGGTTCGCACCGTTTTTCCTTAAATCACACGTACTAGGGTTTTTACTTCCTATTCACTAACTTTTTATCATTGCTCCTAATCACATATTATTTCTTACCCAAAAGTCACTCTTAAGCACCAAATTTGATCCTCGCTCCGTACCGGATAATTACACTACGGATACACGTGAAAACCCTAACTTGCTCCAACTTGAAAACGAAAAGTGAAACCCTACTTTCTAACTTCATTTACACTTATTGTGGAATGATTGGGTAGGGGCTATAATAAATGAATAATTTCCAAATAAAAGGGCATTTTTGAGAAAATATAAGGAATCTGCAAGTCCTCACAGCAAGGATACTTCAAAAGTTTCAACCAAAGTAGGGCTCCAATCACCAAGAAACCCTAGAATAACCAAGATAAATGTGAGAGCCCGTAATTTTTCCATTTTAGGGTTTTATTATATTCAATGGCTTGTTTTCTGCACTTTCTGTATCCGGAAAATTTTCTAGATAATTTTTATGAGTAAATATAGTTTTTAGATAATTTTTCTAGTATCGAATAGGTTTTGAGAAATTAAGAACATATACCGGATGTGGGACCCACTAGGGCGAAAAGTTCGGAAAAATTCGGCCAACTAGGTTAAGTTTTTGATACTGGAATTAATTTACCGGGTGTTAAGAGATAAGTAGAGGTTGCAATTTGGATTGGTGTGAGAGGAAACAAAGTGATAGACTTGCATTAAATAAGTGACAAGTGTCACTTGGCTATTGGGTTTACCTTTTGACCATTATTACTTGTTTTACCATTTGACTAATTTAAACCAAAAACTTACCAAAATAAGCTTCATTTCCAAGCTCTTGTGGCCGGCTCTCTCAAGGAAGGAAGAAAAGAAAACCTCTTCAATTTCTTGGTTCATTCTTACTCCAATCTACCGAATCAACCATTGAATTTTGTTTTTGCTCCATAGAAACACTTAAGGGAGTGATAGTGAGGTGTTTTGTGGAGTTGTTTGGAAGGCTAAAGTGATTAGTTGCTCTATCTCTTGTGTTGCTAAGGTAAGTTGAGAAGGACCCCTCTCCTCCCTCTAATGATGCTTAAATCATGATTGGTGGTAGTATAAGATGCACTTTTATGGATTATATCTTGATTTTTGGTTGAATTGATGAAGTTTTATAATTTTTGGGATTTTTCTGTTTTCATATGAATATGATTATGTGGTTATGTATGATGATTGGAAATGGTATTTAAGGAAGCTAGAAGGTGGAAAAAGTGGTTAATTGCAAGCAATTTCTGTTTTGGAAAGAAAACTGGAAAATTAGGGTTTCTTGGAATTACATTCTGCCCGGTTTTGTACCTCATATTTAGAGGCCGAATTGGCCTTGTATTAAAACATGAAAGTTGTATAGAATGATATTTTAGAGATTCCTGCAAAATTGCAGGTCAATCGGAGTAGCGTAGCTTGAGAAAAGATGGAATTACCCTTGCTGCCCTGGTTTTACCCGAATTTGGGAATTGCTTCTGTAATTGGTTATTTTGGTTAGGAATGCTTCCGAATTGGTTGTTGAGGTCTTCTGAAGAAATGTATCCCTGTTTCTTAGCTTTCGGATGGCTTTGGAATTTTTGGATTTGGACTTAGGTAGCCTGATTTATGATGTTTGCACCAGAATGCGTTCTGTGAACCTGTTTTGGCGGTTCTGGTGTAGTATCTTGCATTTTTGACCTAGTTACACTCACAACTGGGCTGAGTGACCTTCTGAAACATTGTAGCCCTATCTCTGAGCTTCGAAACGGTGGTCTTGTACCTTCATCCGATAATCGTAGTGCCTTTGGTGCCAATATCGTAAAATGATATCAAAAACTATTTTTTTCGGGTTAACGCTTAACTTCATTTCCGGATTTTTCTGGTTTCCTCTAATGCTTGTGTATGCTTATGGAACCCTATTTTGGTAATCTTTGGCATTGGTTTATGACTCGTTATCGAGTCTCATTGTACTTGTTTGCACATTTTAGGGCGTGACGGTGGTTCACGACGTTCTTTTGACGGAAGTGCATGAAATATCACTTTCAAGCTTGGTGAGTGTACTACTCACTTATGTGTTACTATATGGCTTTGATACTTGAACTTGATGAGTTAAATGTTTATTGCACCATCGATATTGATTGAAGTGAGGGTGTACGTTATCACTCTCACTTATTTCTCATGTTATTGGAATGTTACATGAAATGAAAGTACATGACTGGGTGTCGTTTGGACGTGTATCCAACGACCATGATTGTTACCATTGAGCTCAACCCCATTGGTAGTTGATTGAATCGAGCCGGAGAGGGCTTGGTCGTGCCAATTAATGAACCTTGGGGACTGTTATATGGAATTGTAGACACCAAAATTTTAATTTATTTCATTTTTACTTTTATTGACAATATCGGCTATTTTATTTTATTTTATTATTTCGTTATTATTTTTATTATTTATTTATTTAGCTTTATTTTTATTATTTTTCAGGAAAAAGAAAATGCCCACAAAAAATTGTTTTAATCATTTTTGAGTTTTAATTTGAAGAAGAGGAAAAATGTAATTGATATTTTTGAAAGTTTTAGTTTTTTTTAATTTGTTTGTAACTAGGTTTATTTATGTAAATTGATTTTAGAAAAATGAAAATGAAAAATGAAAAAAAGGAAAAAGAAAAGAGGGAGCCGTTCCATGCGCGCGGCAAGCACACGCCATTTCCTTTCCTGCAAAAAATACAAGAGGAAGTTCATCACTCAAGGACAAGATCAAAGGGGCAGCAATGAACCACATAAGCTCATTTTTTAGCAGAGCCATCTAAGCCTTTCATCATAGGTTTTGGGGCCTTTAAATAGATGAAACACAACCAAAAGCAAAGCAGGGGTTTTTGACGGCTGGGTGAAAAAACAAAGAGGAGAGCTGAGGCTTCGGTGGGCTAAAAAAAGAAACCAGAAAAACTGAGAGGAAAAGCTTTGAGAGGAGAATGACGGAGGGCCGCAAGGAGCAAAAGGAAGCGAGAGAGAGGTTCGGCGGCTAGAGTTTTGGAAAAGAAGGAGAGCTGGGGGAGAGAGCCGAGAGGAGGAGAGCATCGGAGAGACTGGTGACGCAACGCTGGAGTCTTGGAAAAGAGAAAAGAGAGAAACAAGGCCGAGGGAGGACGCTGTTATAGCCTTCATCAAGCTGTCATCAGCCGCAGACCTTCATCGAGGGAAAGGGCAAGGGGAGCAGGCTTCGAGAAGAGGTTTTGGTCTGGGCAACGATACCTTTTGGTTCTGATCACTTCAGATCGTGGTTTGCCTTTCGTCAGGCTGAAGGTAATGTTTTTACTTTGTTCATTAGCCCACTAGAATTGCGATGCTTGTTCCCGCTTGGCTTCCTCCTTTGTACGTCTGTTTTTGTGAAGCCATGAATCTTGTGTTTTTGCTATGTTTTCTTGCTTCTATTGTTGGCGTTTTTGGGGCCGAAAAGGTCTTTTATAAGATCGTATCATGGTTTCTTGCTTGAGTTCATGACTGGTGTACGTATGCTGAATGAACGAACCCAGAAAAGATTGCATTTTGGGACTGATTTTGGTATGTTTGGACGTTGAATGTTGTTTTTTCTGGCTTAAGATCGAAGCTTGATGTTTGGTTGAAGTTTTAGCAGTGTTTGGATGGAAAATTACATTGAATAAACGCAACAATGGTAGAAAATCGAATCTGAAAAATTGCAGAATTTTGTTATTTGATGCTTGTATGGTCTTCCGTCTGAATTTTCTGGTGCTCAAACATGGGAATTTTATGGTAAAAATGAGGAGAACCTTTGGTGATTTTGTTACATGAATTCAAGTTGTGTTTAGATTTGATGCATAAAAATCTGCTGCAACAAGCCCGAAACTCTCGGCTTTCGTTGCAGCAATGGTCGTTTCAGCTGTTTTGGTTGTTGAAGTTTTTGATTTGCCCAGGGTTGGTGTTTTGTTTGTCGTCTAATTGATGCATCATGTCCATACCTGCTGCGAGTTCCTCCCTCTTATACATTTGCTGCGTTTTGCTGGCTGACAGCACTTGTGAGCCAGTTGAGAATAAGTGAATGTTTCTTTTTCGAGCAAAACTGAATTTTCTTGCACTTATTTTCGGTTGGCAAAGTTGATGGGTTTTGTCTGAGTTTCGGCACACACAAACACATCTAGGTGAATGACCAAAGGTTGTTTTGTTGAAGTCCCAACCATTAGGAAGAGTTATATTAATCCAGATTTTTGCAGAAGGTCGCATGACTGACTTCCTTTTGCTCTCCCGTGATTCCCTTTTTCTTTTGCTGGGTGTTAGCTCGCACTCTTCCTCTCATCATATCTGAGATGAGGGGTGTCTTGTGTTCACTTTCGTTGATCAAAACTTGATGTTTGGTAGTGATATATTTGACTCGTGAAGGTTGCATGCTGCAGTGAAAGGAAACCAGAAAGGAGAGAGCTACCAGAGCTCCGTGATCTTTTCCTGAGTTTCCTTTTGCAGGTTTAGATGTTAATTTCCAATGAGCTTAGTTTCAGATTATGACTTTGATGTTTGGCTGAAAAAGATCTTGTTCCAAATGGTGTTTTGAGGCTGAAACCTGCAACTAAGAAATGAAAGTTGCGGCTGTGTTCTTTGGATTGCAGAAAGCCCCAGCAAAATGCTTCAACCTTCTTGTTGCAGAAACATTTCGTAGCACTTGCATGCTTATGCATGAATAATTTCTGAAAATTACACTTTGGCCCCCAAGTCTCTTTTGTTTTACCATGACCCAACTAATTGAATAATTTCATCAATTTGATCCTTCGCAGCTTTGATTTTTGCAACTTCATTGCTTGTTTACTTTAATTAATTACCATGCTTTGTTTAGATTGCACTTAATGCATGACTTTAGGGGCTTTATGACCAAGTGAGCTTGTGTTTGCCTATTTTCTTTAATTTTTCCAAATAAATTGGTACCTTGACCATTTCTTTTATTTTGGAGGATAAATAAGTGATTTCACTCCATTCAAGGCATCAACTCAAGGGAGGTATAACTTCTTTTATCCCTTTTTTGTCTCTCCTATGTGACCCAACGTGCTAAGTGAGAATTGCATGTCTACTTGCTTCCCTTGCCTTTCCTTAATTCCTTTCATTTATTTCACTTACTTTTGCTTTTATTTAAGTTACTCTGTATGGGGTATGTGTACACCTCTTGGCTTGTAATAGATAGGGCTTGGAGAGCATTTTGTCCATTTTTCCCCTTCCCCTTTTGTTTTAGTTAGCAAGTGTAATAGGTTCATTAGATTGATTGCTTGCTTTTGTTGCTACGTGTTAATTTGCTTTATTAGGCTCTTGCATTTAGTCGAGCATGCTAAGTGTTATGTGCTACGTGTTTATAAGTGATTGGCATGTCTACTTGCTTTTTATAGGCATAAATGAATGTGATGGATGAATGCACGTCACCACACTAGTCCAACGTTAGTTGTGGCTCTTTGTCCCGTTTTCCACTAGTCCAACGCTAGTAGGAATTCATAGATATGGGCTAGTCCAACGCTGGACCCTTAGGGATTTCCCTCGCTAGTTCATACTTGCATGTTTCACTACATTTCATGCATTTTTCCTAGTTTCTAGCATTTGGCATGCTCCTCCAATCCTTTCCCCTTCATTTTAGGCTTTTGCATCTCCATGCTAGTTATAGGGTACATTTGCCTGAGAGTCCCCTTTTGGTCAGGGAAACGAGCGAGTGTGGCTACAAAATAGCCTTAGCACGCTAGTTCTTCCTTCTAATCAAAGGGAAAATTAAAGTCGTGAAATTAGGAGTCATTCCCGTACCCGACTTGATGCATTCCTCTAGGATCATGCACTCTCATTCTTATCATATCACTTCCTCACTTTCTTTATCCACATTCTCTCACTACTTATATTTTTCACAATCCACATGCCATGTTCACACACTTTCCTTATCACTTATTTATTTTCTACCTCACAAATTGCACTCAATTGCACTTATATGTATCTACTATCATATTTTCATCCATTTGCACACAAACACCTTTATTTTCCCAATTTGCACACTTGCGCTTTTCTTGCATTTGCACACTTGCACTTTTCTTACATTTGCACACTTACACGCATATTTGAGTCTTCATTTGCATCATTCGTGACCTCTATGAGGACTTTCCTTATTGGCCACCACAACTCATGTGGTTGGGACCAAAAAGCTTCATAAGAGACATTTTAGATTTAGGATTGCATTTTTTTAGCATCCATTAGTCATGTCCAACATGCAACACATACTTTGGGTAGAAAAATTGGGAAAAGAAGGGCTAAGTCACGCAACTAGCTTTGGCTAGGGTAAGGGAGTGCCTTAGGCTTTGCCTTTGCCTTCTCCCTTATCAAACGTGATCCCCGATCCCTTTCTTTGGTTACGTAGACCTAAAAGTTCTTTTAAAAGGGTTTTATTTTCCAAAAATCACTTTTTGGGTGACTTGGTACACCCTAACTCTATACCAAGTGGCGACTCCATTTTCCATGCAAAAACCCTATTTGAACTCTGTTTGGCCAAATCGTCGCATTTTCAAGTCCCACGGCCTTTTATTTTCATTTTTCACACACATTCACATACATATTCCACACACTACTTTTCACACTCATCGAAAAGTGGGGCGCGACAGGAATCTTGTAGTATGAGAGACTCTCGATTCCGGTATACTCGAGTAATACCACAGTGCAAGTGTTTGGAGTTCGGGCCCGGTAGGGATATGTTGGGTGGAAGGAATGGAAGTAAAGTGGAGTCT
Source organism: Coffea eugenioides (assembly GCF_003713205.1). Taxonomy (NCBI): domain Eukaryota; kingdom Viridiplantae; phylum Streptophyta; class Magnoliopsida; order Gentianales; family Rubiaceae; genus Coffea; species Coffea eugenioides. Next base: position 30,210 of record NW_020862602.1, on the reverse strand, counting down.
ACGGTTGGTTACTTTGAAACATTGACGGAGAGTCAATGAGGTTCGATCAAGAATGCAAACGAGGAAAAGGGCTCTTGAGAGCCGCCCGTATCCTTTTATCACCACTATTGATGTGTGCCTTTGCTTACTTTTGATGAATTGAAATGAAAAGCTTTATGCTTATGTGAACTTTGCTGATTGAGTGGTATTATCTCACTGGGCGTAAGCTCACCCTATTCCTTTTGTTTTCCTTACAGGAAAATAAATACTTTTGGACTGCAATTGATAGTTGGTTGCCGAATTGAGCTAGTTGGACATATCTTTTGTATAGCTCATTTATTGAAACCCTAAATATACTTTTGGGACCGTTTCTCTTTTGATTTGGCAAACCAGACATGTATCCACTTTTGAATACTTTTGTATGCCACTTTGGCTTGTATCTGCTGCTAAATTTCAACATGTAAATATTTGCTTGATGTTTGGTTGGGTTTTGACGTGTCAGTTGCTATTCATGGCCGACTCCGGTTTTAATTTTTTTTTATTTTGACATTTTGGCTTGTTTACGCGCTTAGTATGTTCCGGAACGTATTAGATCGCTCGAAACTGGACCGTTAGTCCTGGCGAGAGCTGGGCAGGCAGTCCGCTAACCCCTTTGGTTCGCCTTAAGGGAAGGTGGGGCTGTCACAGTAAACAATTATGATTCCCACAGCCACAAATCCAGTAAATAAAATGCACAAATGAGGCTCGACTACAAGTCGTAGACCTCGCCAAATAATTACTAATGCATGGGTGCAAAACATGATTTTGGGAACGAATAGGAAACATGAAGACCTAGGGCTCGAACAACCCCAAAGGCCCTTCTTATATATAACCCAAACCAAACCAAACTCGAAGAAATCCAACATTCTCAAAATTTGGACAGCATATCCCCTACATTTCCTTACTTTTCCATCCTACAATTAACACCAATTCATCTCAAATCAACCACATACAAATCATAGACTATAAAACACACCTTTTGGCACAATAACCACAACTGAAGCTACACTTATCGGATTGAAACGAATCTTATGGTGTTTCGAAGCCAAGTGTGAGAACTCGTAAAACCCTAATTATTTTCCTAGGGTTTATTACCCCTTAATTGCTTATATTTTTGCATTTTCGGGCTTAGAAATATTTTCTGGTAGATTTTATGCGTAATTATAGTTTTAAGATGATTTTTCTAGTATTGGAGAGTTTTTAGAAAATTAAGAGTAAATAGTGGACGTGGGACCCACTAGTGTGAATAGTTCGGAAAAATTCGGCCAATAAGGTTAAGTTTCGGATACTATGTAAAATTTATCGGGTGTCAAGAGATAAGTAGAATGTGTGAAGTGATTGATGTGAGAGGGAATAAGAAAGATAAGAATGCATTTAATGAGGTGACAAGTGTCATCTTCTCATTAGTTGGACTTTAAGAAACACTATTCACTTTCTTGACTTTTTTTGACCAAAGGATTAAATATCAAAAATTGCACAAAATTCACCATTTTTCTCTCCTTGTGGCCGGTTCTCCTTGAGCAAAGAAGGAAGGAAATTCTTCAACTTTCAAGCTTCCATATGCTTCAATCTTCTACAAACAAAAGCCTAGATTAGATTCTACTCCATAAAAACCTTTCTTCTAGTGATAGTAAGTGTATTAGTGAAGTTTGTTTGAAGCTCTAAGGTGGCCAACATCTCTCTCTCTCTTGCTACTTGGTAAGTGATGCTTGAACCCCCCTACTACACCTAATGATGGTTATATTATGCTTAGAAGTGGCTTGAGTGTTGGAAAATGTGATTTATTTCTTGATTTGAAGAGTTTTGGTGAAGTTTTCCATTTTATGATGAATTTTCTGGTTTCATATGATTTTGATGTTTTGGACTAGTATGATGGTTGGTAATAAGGGGCTTTGGCTCTGGTAGGTGTGCATTGTGGTTAAATGCAACCAATTTTGGATTTGGAATGAAATGTGAAAAGTTAGGGTTCATGAACCCCTAATCTGTCCGAAATTTTAGGTCATAGATATAGGCCGAATTGGACTTTGCTCAAAACATGGAAGTTGTAGGTATTGATGAGTATGAAGTGCCTGCAAAATTTCAGGGCATTTGGAGTAGTATAGAGTGAGTTATGCCGTTTTTACTGTTGCTGTTTTTGGTGAACAGAATGTCCGAACTGCGATAGGAATTGTCTGTTTTGACTGGAATTGGTTTGGATTCTGTTGTTGGTGTCTTCTGATGAAATGTAGCTGGATATCTTAGCTATCATATGCCTTTGGAATTTCGGCATTTGGACCTGTATAGACTGAGTTGTGTTCATTACAGTTTTGTGTGTTTTGCAAACCTGTTTTGGTAATGCTGGTTTAGTTTTTGTCACATTTGACCTAGTTGTGCGAGGAACTGGACTGAGTGGCCTTCTACATTGTTGTAGCCCTGTTTCATAGCTTCGAAACGGTGGGTATTACACCCCCATCCGATAACCGTAGTGAATTTGACGCATTACCGCATAATAAGGGCAAAACAGTTTTTCTATTTGGGGCCAAGACTAATGCTACTTCTAATTTCTGGTTTGCTATCATGCTTAGTTATGTATATGAAACTCTATTGGGTTGTGATTGGCGTTGTTTTATGACTCGTTATCGAGTCTCATTATATGTGTTACATGTTTTAGGACGTGACGGTAGCTCACGACGTCTTGGTGACCACGGTGTATGAAACACCACTTTCTTGCTTTGTGAGTATACTACTCACTTACTTGTTATAATGTGGCTTTGTGCTATGTGTATTTGATGCCTTGAAGGCTTAATTGGTTGTTGGAAGTGGTTGAGGTGAGGGTGTACTTGACCGCCCTCACCCCTTGTGATTTCCTTCATAGCTCTTTACCGTTTTACTGAAATACTGCACTTGTTATATGAGATACTGAATTCCATTCATGGAAACTGATTTGGTGTCATTGGGGTGCATGTCCAATGGCTTTACTGTATCACTGAGCTCAACCCCGTTTGGTGGTCAATTGGATCGAGCCGGCGAGGGTTTGGTAGTGAAAATTGTCATGCCACGGGGACTGTACTGTGGAATCTTGTGGTAATGAGACCTTTGGTTCCGGTATACTCGAGTATTACCAAAATGACTGAATGGAGTGCGGGCCCGGTTGGGGTATGATAGTTGGACGGTTGGATGTAAGTGATGTCTACGGATGGTTACTCTTAGCATTGACGGAGGGTCAATGAGGTTGGATCAAGAAATAAGCGTGGAAATGGGCTCTTGAGAGCCGTCCGTATCCTTTCACTGATTTGATTTACTTCTTATTGGCATACTTGCATTGAACGGTTGTTCTTATGTGATTTTAGATGCTTTGGTGGTGGTAACTCACTGAGCTTTAGCTCACTCTGTTCCATTTGTTTTCCTTACAGGAAAATGAACCCTTTTGGAAGTTGGTTGCCAAATTGAGCCATGTATATGCCATTTTGAATCGCTCTTGCATGAAACCCTAATGTATAGTGGGTTTATCTGTTGAATGGCAAACCAAACATGTATATCCATGATACATAGCTTTTGACATGCCAATGTGGTTGTAAATATTGAATTTCAATGTATATATGCTTGGTTGATGTTTGGTTGACTTTCGGAATGATTTGGCTATCAAACGGCAAAAGAAAAATTGTGAACGAAAAGGCTCTGGACTGAATCCGGATTCTGACGTGTCCTGCACTATTCATCTTCGGCGCAAAGTTTCGTTTTTTTTATTTTTATGATTTTGACTTGTTTGCGTGTAATGGTATGTTCCGGAACGTTATAGCACGACGTAACCTGTATCGTAGTCCTGGCAAGAGCTGGGCAGGCAGTCCGCTAACCCCTTTGGTTCGCCTTAGGGGAAGGTGGGGCTGTCACACCAAGACATATACCTACATTTCTCATAAATACCTCCAAAGCCAAATCAAGCATTTTCATGGTCAAAAATCGAAATCTCAGTGAGGATAGAAAACTGTCCGTGAAACAAGGCTTGTGGGCAGTCAAGGGTATTTCTATCATTTCACAAGATACAGTGGTCCGATTGAGCTGAAATTTTACCAGTAGCTAGCTAACTCTATTACCAACAACTTTCATGTGATGGTCCCACCTCCCCCTAAGGCGAACCAAAGGGTTCGGCGGACCGCCTGCCCAGCTCTCGCCGGGACTATGGATCCGGAACGAGCATAAACCCTACCAACCGCTCAAAAGAACCTCTGATGAGAACATGAAGATTTGGATCCCTTTGAAGTTCAAGAAAATTTGTTTGATAGTTGATGGTGCAATCGGGCTTAAGAATCATTGAAGATTTGTCATGCTTATTTCTTGTTATTTATTTAATTAAGTTTTCAGCAAATATTGTTAGTTAATTGGAGTTAGTCTTGAGTTATTTTTGAGTCCTTAATAAGGGGAATAAAGGCTAAGGTCATGTTGACCATAGTTAAGCCTATTTGAGTTAGTTTCCTATTCTAGTTGAATTAGAGTTTTAGGAAAGTAGTTAATTGCTTCCAAATTTATTTAGGAAGTTGTGTCAAGTTTAGAAGTCAAGTCAAATAAGGAAACTTGTATTGTTTTCAATTTAGATTAGGGTTTTGAGTCTTGTAAGGCTATAAATAGCCATGCTTATGATATTTTCAAGGAAGACAATTATGAATAAAATTTGAGAGTTTTTCTCTTTCATGTTCCTTTGGGAACGTTCCTTGATACAAAGTGAGTCATGTCTCCTTTGTTCAAGTTTTGGCTTATCAATTCAAGACCAAGTTGAATTGTGGCGCCATTCTACCGTTCTACACAATCTCGAGCTGTCCTTGGTTGGTTTAGAATTCGTCTTTTGTACCCATAACCTGATTAAGATAGATCCTTCGGCTGCCTGATCGATTCGATTTCTTCTCGAGTGGTCCTTGGAGAATCGAGTTCGTATCAACCTCAGGAAGATAACATTCATTGTCCGAAACCCAACCACGCACAACAACTTTAGATAACCCTAAAAAAGAACATTTCCAAACCAAATCAACTTAGGAACATGGTTAAACACTTTTAGATACACATGGTTGCAAATTTACAAATTCAAAAGGGAATTATTTGGTTAAAATACATTTAAAGTTTTCCAACCATCGAGGAGCTATACAAAAGAATACTAAACTAGCTCAACTCATGCTTCAAACATCATAGTCTTCAAAAGGTGATTTCCTGTAAGGAAAACAAGGATAACGAAACAGGGTGAGCTAGAAGCTCAATGAGGTACCAAAAATATAACAGTAGAGATCATGAGAAAACATGTATAGGATACATATCCGCATCAAGTAAAAGAAATGAACGAACATCACAACTTAAAGGATACAGGTGGCTCTCAGGAGCCAAATCCCCGTTGCAATACTTGATCCAGCCCTGTTGACCCTCCGTCAACGGTCAAATAAAGGAATCAGTCCAGTAGATCACCACTTTAACGCCAAAATCCCGTACACCAAACATACCCCTTACCGGGCCCGAACGCCAAACAGGAACAGGAATGGTAATACTCGAGTATACCGGAATCAAGAGTCTCAATACCCAAAGATTCCCCCAGGAATAGGCACCCATGGATTGTCAATTATCTCGACCAAGCCCTCGCTGGCTCGATTTAATTAACTCACCATGAGGTTGAGCTCAGGTTTAACAGGAAGGTCGTTGGATACTCTTCCAAACGACATCATAACAAGTGCAAGTAACAAGTTCAAGTACGTAACAAGTACAAGTAATAGATTCCAGTTTGTTCAGTACAGGCAAGAGAACGAGTGTGATAAAGTACACCCTCGTCTCATACAAGATAAACAGTCAGGAAAGACATTCAACTAGCAATTTGCAAGTACAGGAAACCAGTTTAGCAATAATTCAGGGGAGTGGTACACTCACCAGTTCAAATAAGGATAACTTCAAAATTTGCCTTCCCAAGTGTGGCTTTAATCGTCGGCACCTCCTAGAACAATCAAGGCAAACACTTAAGACTCGACTCCAAGACCTATTATGGAATTCGCAAGTGAGACTCGGTTACGAGCCATATGCCTAGTCAAAAGAGCCATTAATGCAAAGCAAAAGGTGACCTCAGAGTGAAAAGGTAACAATTAGTTTTAAAGGCATGAACAACCTCAAAGCCCTACCTACAATGACCGACCAACTCCAAATTTGAAGTAGAAAATGAAAGTAAAGTCGATACTAGGAAAACAGGATTTTCCAGTTTCGCGCAACCCTATATAAAAAATCATATCTCAAGTTTTGTAAGTCCAAAATTAGTAAAAGTTGTACCGTTGGAAAATACATTCAAAGGGCTATAACTTTCCAGAGAACACCCTCATAAGATTCAGAACGGAAGTCAGTCAAATTCAAGCCTCAAGTTGCTGCTTTATCCAGTGAAAGACAGAACAGGTACAATATTTCAGTCAAATTTGAAAACTCACCATAAATGGTACAGACATAAACAGGGTCTAAAATTTACATGGTTTATAGCCCTATGAATCTAGTTTAAAACGCAACAAATGGAACTCAATTCCGACATTCCTACATCAAGATATAGTAAATTTCCCGAGACTGTGCAGAAGCTCCGCGAAAATTTTGACAGCATTTCCCTTGTCTTTCTTTACTTTCCAACCAAACCTCAACACCCATAAATCACAAGCTATCAAACACCTTTAATTAGCGCCACAATAAGGCTCGAATACGAGTCATAACCGAATCCACATATCACTAGAGTAAAATCATATGGAACGTATAAGTGCAAAATCAAACTAAGACATATGCGGAAACGAAGTTTGGTTGGGAAACAAAAGGCAGACTTGCTGTTGCTTAGCGGAATTAACACAACTGAAGCTATCCTTGTCAGATTGAGGTGTAATTTACACCGTTTCGAAGCTAAGAAAAAGGGCTAAAATGTTGAAGAAGGCCACTCAGTCCAGTTTGCAATGTATCTAAGTCAAATTTACCAAAACAACCTCAGATTTTCCCATTCGAAGTTTACTGTGGCAGTCCGGATTCATTCAGTCATATCTCAGCTTATACAACTCCAATTCAAGTGATTCCAAAGCCATTTGAAATCTAAGATACAAGTCTATAAGTCTTAAGAATACATCATCAATCAAATCAGTAGTATTCCTGGTCAAAGTAACCAATTACAGAAGCGGATTAGCAGGTTCGGACATAAACAGGGCAGCAGGGGTATTTCGGTCTTTTCACAGGATACGTTGATCCGATTGAGCTGAAATTTTGTAGGCAACTACAAAACATCATTCTATACAACTTTCATGTTTTAATACAAGGCAAATTCGGCCTCTAACCTAGTCGAATAGTACCGGGTAGAACAGGCTTCATAGAAACCCTAATCTGGAATTTTTGCTTCAAACCAGAAATTTTCTACCAATCATTACAATTATCATACCAAAAATTCATTCTAACCCATACTAGACCATCATACATGGCCAAACAACATTAAACATATAAAAACAGAAAAATTCTGCATAAAATCAAAAATTCATCAAACACCACCAAAAGTCATGAAAACCTCCACAAAATCACCTAACTAACCTTCACAAGTCATGAATTTATCATTATCAAAGCCAAAGATGGAATTTCTTGACTACTCACCTTGAAATCTCAAGAAAGGAAGCAACTTACACCACTATCTTTCAAACCACTTCACCTATTACTTCACTACCACCTAGCTAAAGGTTTCTATGGAGTGATTTGAAGTTGTATCGGTTAAGTTGTGAGATTGAGCAAGATTGAGTAGAAGAAATTTGATAGCTTTTCTTTCTTTTGTTCTCCAAGAAATTCGGCCAAGAGAGGGAAAAATAAGAGGATTTTTGGCCAATTTTTTGGTATTTATTTGGTAAAGGTGGTAAGATGGTCTTATGGTCAAATTCCAAGTCCAATAGCAAAGTGACATTTGTCCCTCTCTTTAATGCTAGGTTATCCTTTTGTCTCTCCACTCTTATCCATACAACAACCTCTAATTATCTCATAACACCCGGTAAATTAAACCCAATATCCAAAACCTAACCTAACGGGCCGAATTTTTCCGAACTTTTCGCACTAGCGGGTCCCACGTCCGGTATACGCTCTTAATTTCTCAAAAACTAATCGATACTAGAAAAATCATTTAAAAACTATATTTACTCATAAAAATTATTTTTAAAATTTTTCCGAATAAAGAAAATGTGGAAAAACGTGCAATTAAAAGAAAATAAAGCCTAGAAATTCAGAAAATTACGGGTCCTCACACTCTCTCCCCCTTAAAAGAATTTTATCCTCGAAATTCCTTATCATCGCCTTCTCCGGGATGCAAAAATTTTCTACTTCCTTCTCACAGGTAAATGGAGTATCTCAGCACACTACGGGTGCCTTCCATATGGCTTAACCAGTCTAGGGTTGGACCACGAATACGGTATTAAAACCAAAGTATACAGGTGCACGTGATAAAAGTAGGCAATATACATATAACACATCTAACACAAACAGATCACACAGTAGCAGTCAATTAGATACAAGCAAAAGGAAACATCCTTCGTGATACTAACTAAGCCAATGGTACAAGAGCAACCAACTAAAAACTGTCCCTCTCTAGGGTTTCGGGCACAATCTACGAGAATAATAGAATTTATATCTTAGGCATGGTTAATCATCCGTAATGAAACCCTAACACATCACATGACGTTCCATAGAATCGAATTTCTAGTCCGCCCAAGTCATTTCTAACCTAGGCTCTCGTCTATTTAGTAGTCGGGCACAAGAATCCCAAAATAAGATAATTCACAACTCGGGCTGGCCAGTCCCAAGAGTAATTCATCTACAATCGAGATTCTTACCTGACCTACAGATCTACTATCCCAAAGCACCATGATAAAGGTTTATATCTTATAACACCTCACGATCCATAGCTTATGCTCAAAGAGCACTTATACATCGGGACCATAACACCACTTGGCCCAAGTTCACTCCGCGCAGAGACCACGCGAAGCAGGTCTGATACCACCTGTGACGGCCCCACCTCCCCCTAAGGCGAACCAAAGGGTTCGGCGGACCGCCTGCCCAGCTCTCGCCGGGACTACGGATCCGGAACGAGCGTAAACCCTACCAACCGCTCAAAAGAACCTCGGGAAGATAACATTCACTGTCCGAAACCCAACCATGCACAACAACTTTAGATAACCCTAGAAAAGAACATTTCCAAACCAAATCAACTTAGGAACATGGTTAAACACTTTTAGATACACATGGTTGCAAATTTCCAAATTCAAAAGGGAATTATTTTGTTAAAATACATTTAAAGTTTTCCAACCATCGAGGAGCTATACAAAAGAATACTAAACTAGCTCAACTCATGCTTCAAACATCAGTCTTCAAAAGGTGATTTCCTGTAAGGAAAACAAGGATAACGAAACGGGGTGAGCTAGAAGCTCAATGAGGTACCAAAAATATAACAGTAGAGATCATGAGAAAACATGTATAGGACACATATCCGCATCAAGTAAAAGAAATGAACGAACATCACAACTTAAAGGATACAGGTGGCTCTCAGGAGCCAAATCCCCGTTGCAATACTTGATCCAGCCTTGTTGACCCTCCGTCAACGGTCAAATAAAGGAATCAGTCCAGTAGATCACCACTTTAACGCCAAAATCCCGTACACCAAACATACCCCTTACCGGGCCCGAACGCCAAACAGGAACAGGAATGGTAATACTCGAGTATACCGGAATCAAGAGTCTCAATACCCAAAGATTCCCCCAGGAATAGGAACCCATGGATTGTCAATTATCTCGACCAAGCCCTCGCTGGCTCGATTTAATTAACTCCCCATGAGGTTGAGCTCAGGTTTAACAGGAAGGTCGTTGGATACTCTTCCAAACGACATCATAACAAGTGCAAGTAACAAGTTCAAGTACGTAACAAGTACAAGTAATAGATTCCAGTTTGTTCAGTACAGGCAAGAGAACGAGTGTGATAAAGTACACCCTCGTCTCATACAAGATAAACAGTCAGGAAAGACATTCAACTAGCAATTTGCAAGTACATGAAACCAGTTTAGCAATAATTCAGGGGAGTGGTACACTCACCAGTTCAAATAAGGATAACTTCAAAAGTTTCCTTCCCAAGTGTGGCTTTAATCGTCGGCACCTCCTAGAACAATCAAGGCAAACACTTAAGACTCGACTCCAAGACCTATTATGGAATTCGCAAGTGAGACTCGGTTACGAGCCATATGCCTAGTCAAAAGAGCCATTAATGCAAATCAAAAGGTGACCTCAGAGTGAAAAGGTAACAATTAGTTTTAAAGGCATGAACAACCTCAAAGCCCTACCTACAATGACCGACCAACTCCAAATTTGAAGTAGAAAATGAAAGTAAAGTCGATACTAGGAAAACAGGATTTTCCAGTTTCGCGCAACCCTATATAAAAAATCATATCTCAAGTTTTGTAAGTCCAAAATTAGTAAAAGTTGTACCGTTGGAAAATACATTCAAAGGGCTATAACTTTCCAGAGAACACCCTCATAAGATTCAGAACGGAAGTCAGTCAAATTCAAGCCTCAAGTTGCTGCTTTATCCAGTGAAAGACAGAACAGGTACAATATTTCAGTCAAATTTGAAAACTCACCATAAATGGTACAGACATAAACAGGGTCTAAAATTTACATGGTTTATAGCCCTATGAATCTAGTTTAAAACGCAACAAATGGAACTCAATTCCGACATTCCTACATCAAGATATAGTAAATTTCCCGAGACTGTGCAGAAGCTCCGCGAAAATTTTGACAGCATTTCCCTTGTCTTTCTTTACTTTCCAACCAAACCTCAACACCCATAAATCACAAGCTATCAAACACCTTTAATTAGCGCCACAATAAGGCTCGAATACGAGTCATAACCGAATCCACATATCACTAGAGTAAAATCATATGGAACGTATAAGTGCAAAATCAAACTAAGACATATGCGGAAACGAAGTTTGGTTGGGAAACAAAAGGCAGACTTGCTGTTGCTTAGCGGAATTAACACAACTGAAGCTATCCTTGTCAGATTGAGGTGTAATTTACACCGTTTCGAAGCTAAGAAAAAGGGCTAAAATGTTGAAGAAGGCCACTCAGTCCAGTTTGCAATGTATCTAAGTCAAATTTACCAAAACAACCTCAGATTTTCCCATTCGAAGTTTACTGTGGCAGTCCGGATTCATTCAGTCATATCTCAGCTTATACAACTCCAATTCAAGTGATTCCAAAGCCATTTGAAATCTAAGATACAAGTCTATAAGTCTTAAGAATACATCATCAATCAAATCAGTAGTATTCCTGGTCAAAGTAACCAATTACAGAAGCGGATTAGCAGGTTCGGACATAAACAGGGCAGCAGGGGTATTTCGGTCTTTTCACAGGATACGTTGATCCGATTGAGCTGAAATTTTGTAGGCAACTACAAAACATCATTCTATACAACTTTCATGTTTTAATACAAGGCAAATTCGGCCTCTAACCTAGTCGAATAGTACCGGGTAGAACAGGCTTCATAGAAACCCTAATCTGGAATTTTTGCTTCAAACCAGAAATTTTCTACCAATCATTACAATTATCATACCAAAAATTCATTCTAACCCATACTAGACCATCATACATGGCCAAACAACATTAAACATATAAAAACAGAAAAATTCTGCATAAAATCAAAAATTCATCAAACACCACCAAAAGTCATGAAAACCTCCACAAAATCACCTAACTAACCTTCACAAGTCATGAATTTATCATTATCAAAGCCAAAGATGGAATTTCTTGACTACTCACCTTGAAATCTCAAGAAAGGAAGCAACTTACACCACTATCTTTCAAACCACTTCACCTATTACTTCACTACCACCTAGCTAAGGGTTTTTATGGAATGATTTGAAGTTGTATCGGTTAAGTTGTGAGATTGAGCAAGATTGAGTAGAAGAAATTTGATAGCTTTTCTTTCTTTTGTTCTCCAAGAAATTCGGCCAAGAGAGGGAAAAATAAGAGGATTTTTGGCCAATTTTTGGCATTTATTTGGTAAAGGTGGTAAGATGGTCTTATGGTCAAATTCCAAGTCCAATAGCAAAGTGACATTTGTCCCTCTCTTTAATGCTAGGTTATCCTTTTGTCTCTCCACTCTTATCCATACAACAACCTCTAATTATCTCATAACACCCGGTAAATTAAACCCAATATCCAAAACCTAACCTAACGGGCCGAATTTTTCCGAACTTTTCGCACTAGCGGGTCCCACGTCCGGTATACGCTCTTAATTTCTCAAAAACTAATCGATACTAGAAAAATCATTTAAAAACTATATTTACTCATAAAAATTATTTTTAAAATTTTTCCGAATAAAGAAAATGTGGAAAAACGTGCAATTAAAAGAAAATAAAGCCTAGAAATTCAGAAAATTACGGGTCCTCACACTCTCTCCCCCTTAAAAGAATTTTAAACTCACCATAAATGGTACAGACATAAACAGGGTCTAAAATTTACATGGTTTATAGCCCTATGAATCTAGTTTAAAACGCAACAAATGGAACTCAATTCCGACATTCCTACATCAACATATAGTAAATTTTCCGAGACTGTGCAGAAGCTCCGCGAAAATTTTGACAGCATTTCCCTTGTCTTTCTTTACTTTCCAACCAAACCTCAACACCCATAAATCACAAGCTATCAAACACCTTTAATTAGCGCCACAATAAGGCTCGAATACGAGTCATAACCGAATCCACATATCACTAGAGTAAAATCATATGGAACGTATAAGTGCAAAATCAAACTAGGACATATGCGGAAACGAAGTTTGGTTGGGAAACAAAAGGCAGACTTGCTGTTGCTTAGCGGAATTAACACAACTGAAGCTATCCTTGTCAGATTGAGATGTAATTTACACCGTTTCTAAGCTAAGAGAAAGGGCTACAATGTTGAAGAAGGCCACTCAGTCCAGTTTGCAATGTATCTAAGTCAAATTTACCAAAACAACCTCAGATTCTCCCATTCGAAGTTTACTGTGGCAGTCCGGATTCATTCAGTCATATCTCAGCTTATACAACTCCAATTCAAGTGATTCCAAAGCCATTTGAAATCTAAGATACAAGTCTATAAGTCTTAAGAATACATCATCAACCAAATCAGTAGTATTCCTGGTCAAAGTAACCAATTACAGAAGCGGATTAGCAGGTTCGGACATAAACAGGGCAGCAGGGGTATTTCGGTCTTTTCACAGGATACGTTGATCCGATTGAGCTGAAATTTTGTAGACAACTACAAAACATCATTCTATACAACTTTCATGTTTTAATCCAAGGCTAATTCGGCCTCTAACCTAGTCGAATAGTACCGGGTAGAACAGGCTTCATAGAAACCCTAATCTGGAATTTTTGCTTCAAACCAGAAATTTTCCACCAATCATTACAATTATCATACCAAAACTTCATTCTAACCCATACTAGACCATCATACATGGCCAAACAACATTAAACATATAAAAAGAGAAAAATTCTGCATAAAATCAAAAATTCATCAAACACCACCAAAAGTCATGAAAACCTCCACAAAATCACCTAACTAACCTTCACAAGTCATGAATTTATCATTATCAAAGCCAAAGATGGAATTTCTTGACTACTCACCTTGAAATCTCAAGAAAGGAAGCAACTTACACCACTATCTTTCAAACCACTTCACCTATTACTTCACTACCACCTAGCTAAAGGTTTCTATGGAGTGATTTGAAGTTGTATCGGTTAAGTTGTGAGATTGAGCAAGATTGAGTAGAAGAAATTTGATAGCTTTTCTTTCTTTTGTTCTCCAAGAAATTCGGCCAAGAGAGGGAAAAATAAGAGGATTTTTGGCCAATTTTTGGTATTTATTTGGTAAAGGTGGTAAGATGGTCTTATGGTCAAATTCCAAGTCCAATAGCAAAGTGACATTTGTCCCTCTCTTTAATGCTAGGTTATCCTTTTGTCTCTCCACTCTTATCCATACAACAACCTCTAATTATCTCATAACACCCGGTAAATTAAACCCAATATCCAAAACCTAACCTAACGGGCCGAATTTTTCCGAACTTTTCGCACTAGCGGGTCCCACGTCCGGTATACGCTCTTAATTTCTCAAAAACTAATCGATACTAGAAAAATCATTTAAAAACTATATTTACTCATAAAAATTATTTTTAAAATTTTTCCGAATAAAGAAAATGTGGAAAAACGTGCAATTAAAAGAAAATAAAGCCTAGAAATTCAGAAAATTACGGGTCCTCACACTCTCTCCCCCTTAAAAGAATTTTATCCTCGAAATTCCTTATCATCGCCTTCTCCGGGATGCAAAAATTTTCTACTTCCTTCTCACAGGTAAATGGAGTATCTCAGCACACTACGGGTGCCTTCCATATGGCTTAACCAGTCTAGGGTTGGACCACGAATACGGTATTAAAACCAAAGTATACAGGTGCACGTGATAAAAGTAGGCAATATACATATAACACATCTAACACAAACAGATCACACAGTAGCAGTCAATTAGATACAAGCAAAAGGAAACATCCTTCGTGATACTAACTAAGCCAATGGTACAAGAGCAACCAACTAAAAACTGTCCCTCTCTAGGGTTTCGGGCACAATCTACGAGAATAATAGAATTTATATCTTAGGCATGGTTAATCATCCGTAATGAAACCCTAACACATCACATGACGTTCCATAGAATCGAATTTCTAGTCCGCCCAAGTCATTTCTAACCTAGGCTCTCGTCTATTTAGTAGTCGGGCACAAGAATCCCAAAATAAGATAATTCACAACTCGGGCTGGCCAGTCCCAAGAGTAATTCATCTACAATCGAGATTCTTACCTGACCTGCAGATCTACTATCCCAAAGCACCATGATAAAGGTTTATATCTTATAACACCTCACGATCCATAGCTTATGCTCAAAGAGCACTTATACATCGGGACCATAACACCACTTGGCCCAAGTTCACTCCGCGCAGAGACCACGCGAAGCAGCTCTGATACCACCTGTGACGGCCCCACCTCCCCCTAAGGCGAACCGAAGGGTTCGGCGGACCGCCTGCCCAGCTCTCGCCGGGACTACGGATCCGGAACGAGCGTAAACCCTACCAACCGCTCAAAAGAACCTCGGGAAGATAACATTCACTGTCTGAAACCCAACCATGCACAACAACTTTAGATAACCCTAGAAAAGAACATTTCCAAACCAAATCAACTTAGGAACATGGTTAAACACTTTTAGATACACATGGTTGCAAATTTCCAAATTCAAAAGGGAATTATTTTGTTAAAATACATTTAAAGTTTTCCAACCATCGAGGAGCTATACAAAAGAATACTAAACTAGCTCAACTCATGCTTCAAACATCAGTCTTCAAATGGTGATTTCCTGTAAGGAAAACAAGGATAACGAAACGGGGTGAGCTAGAAGCTCAATGAGGTACCAAAAATATAACAGTAGAGATCATGAGAAAACATGTATAGGACACATATCCGCATCAAGTAAAAGAAATGAACGAACATCACAACTTAAAGGATACAGGTGGCTCTCAGGAGCCAAATCCCCGTTGCAATACTTGATCCAGCCTTGTTGACCCTCCGTCAACGGTCAAATAAAGGAATCAGTCCAGTAGATCACCACTTTAACGCCAAAATCCCGTACACCAAACATACCCCTTACCGGGCCCGAACGCCAAACAGGAACAGGAATGGTAATACTCGAGTATACCGGAATCAAGAGTCTCAATACCCAAAGATTCCCCCAGGAATAGACACCCATGGATTGTCAATTATCTCGACCAAGCCCTCGCTGGCTCGATTTAATTAACTCCCCGTGAGGTTGAGCTCAGGTTTAACAGGAAGGTCGTTTGATACTCTTCCAAACGACATCATAACAAGTGCAAGTAACAAGTTCAAGTACGTAACAAGTACAAGTAATAGATTCCAGTTTGTTCAGTACAGGCAAGAGAACGAGTGTGATAAAGTACACCCTCGTCTCATACAAGATAAACAGTCAGGAAAGACATTCAACTAGCAATTTGCAAGTACATGAAACCAGTTTAGCAATAATTCAGGGGAGTGGTACACTCACCAGTTCAAATAAGGATAACTTCAAAAGTTTCCTTCCCAAGTGTGGCTTTAATCGTCGGCACCTCCTAGAACAATCAAGGCAAACACTTAAGACTCGACTCCAAGACCTATTATGGAATTCGCAAGTGAGACTCGGTTACGAGCCATATGCCTAGTCAAAAGAGCCATTAATGCAAATCAAAAGGTGACCTCAGAGTGAAAAGGTAACAATTAGTTTTAAAGGCATGAACAACCTCAAAGCCCTACCTACAATGACCGACCAACTCCAAATTTGAAGTAGAAAATGAAAGTAAAGTCGATACTAGGAAAACAGGATTTTCCAGTTTCGCGCAACCCTATATAAAAAATCATATCTCAAGTTTTGTAAGTCCAAAATTAGTAAAAGTTGTACCGTTGGAAAATACATTCAAAGGGCTATAACTTTCCAGAGAACACCCTCATAAGATTCAGAACGGAAGTCAGTCAAATTCAAGCCTCAAGTTGCTGCTTTATCCAGTGAAAGACAGAACAGGTACAATATTTCAGTCAAATTTGAAAACTCACCATAAATGGTACAGACATAAACAGGGTCTAAAATTTACATGGTTTATAGCCCTATGAATCTAGTTTAAAACGCAACAAATGGAACTCAATTCCGACATTCCTACATCAAGATATAGTAAATTTCCCGAGACTGTGCAGAAGCTCCGCGAAAATTTTGACAGCATTTCCCTTGTCTTTCTTTACTTTCCAACCAAACCTCAACACCCATAAATCACAAGCTATCAAACACCTTTAATTAGCGCCACAATAAGGCTCGAATACGAGTCATAACCGAATCCACATATCACTAGAGTAAAATCATATGGAACGTATAAGTGCAAAATCAAACTAAGACATATGCGGAAACGAAGTTTGGTTGGGAAACAAAAGGCAGACTTGCTGTTGCTTAGCGGAATTAACACAACTGAAGCTATCCTTGTCAGATTGAGGTGTAATTTACACCGTTTCGAAGCTAAGAAAAAGGGCTAAAATGTTGAAGAAGGCCACTCAGTCCAGTTTGCAATGTATCTAAGTCAAATTTACCAAAACAACCTCAGATTTTCCCATTCGAAGTTTACTGTGGCAGTCCGGATTCATTCAGTCATATCTCAGCTTATACAACTCCAATTCAAGTGATTCCAAAGCCATTTGAAATCTAAGATACAAGTCTATAAGTCTTAAGAATACATCATCAATCAAATCAGTAGTATTCCTGGTCAAAGTAACCAATTACAGAAGCGGATTAGCAGGTTCGGACATAAACAGGGCAGCAGGGGTATTTCGGTCTTTTCACAGGATACGTTGATCCGATTGAGCTGAAATTTTGTAGGCAACTACAAAACATCATTCTATACAACTTTCATGTTTTAATACAAGGCAAATTCGGCCTCTAACCTAGTCGAATAGTACCGGGTAGAACAGGCTTCATAGAAACCCTAATCTGGAATTTTTGCTTCAAACCAGAAATTTTCTACCAATCATTACAATTATCATACCAAAAATTCATTCTAACCCATACTAGACCATCATACATGGCCAAACAACATTAAACATATAAAAACAGAAAAATTCTGCATAAAATCAAAAATTCATCAAACACCACCAAAAGTCATGAAAACCTCCACAAAATCACCTAACTAACCTTCACAAGTCATGAATTTATCATTATCAAAGCCAAAGATGGAATTTCTTGACTACTCACCTTGAAATCTCAAGAAAGGAAGCAACTTACACCACTATCTTTCAAACCACTTCACCTATTACTTCACTACCACCTAGCTAAAGGTTTCTATGGAGTGATTTGAAGTTGTATCGGTTAAGTTGTGAGATTGAGCAAGATTGAGTAGAAGAAATTTGATAGCTTTTCTTTCTTTTGTTCTCCAAGAAATTCGGCCAAGAGAGGGAAAAATAAGAGGATTTTTGGCCAATTTTTGGCATTTATTTGGTAAAGGTGGTAAGATGGTCTTATGGTCAAATTCCAAGTCCAATAGCAAAGTGACATTTGTCCCTCTCTTTAATGCTAGGTTATCCTTTTGTCTCTCCACTCTTATCCATACAACAACCTCTAATTATCTCATAACACCCGGTAAATTAAACCCAATATCCAAAACCTAACCTAACGGGCCGAATTTTTCCGAACTTTTCGCACTAGCGGGTCCCACGTCCGGTATACGCTCTTAATTTCTCAAAAACTAATCGATACTAGAAAAATCATTTAAAAACTATATTTACTCATAAAAATTTATTTTTAAAATTTTTCCGAATAAAGAAAATGTGGAAAAACGTGCAATTAAAAAAAAATAAAGCCTAGAAATTCAGAAAATTACGGGTCCTCACACTCTCTCCCCCTTAAAAGAATTTCGTCCTCGAAATTCCTTATCATCGCCTTCTCCGGGATGCAAAAATTTTCTACTTCCTTCTCACAGGTAAATGGAGTATCTCAGCACACTACGGGTGCCTTCCATATGGCTTAACCTGTGAGAACCCTGAAAATGCTTATATAAATAATATTCCATGTATCAATTGCATTTTATTTGCCCTTTAATATTCCCTAGTACTACTTTGATTTGTTGGCAATTCTTTACGTAAAACATGTTTACGTGGAATTTACACAATTTTCCTAAGTAATGAATTTCTTGGTTTCGCTAAACTAAGTTAAGACTCGTAGAGTTCGATTAAATTTTCTTCTTGTATCAACATAAATGTTAGATGTTTTTTTTTTTATTTGGTCAAACTTGATTTTAATAGTTTAACTAACCAACCAAGATTTTTATAGGGAGCTTAATACTAATTTACAATCAATAAACTTCTAGATTAAATTAATACAAGTACTATAACTATATTCATAACCTAGGATTTCAACAATCAGAGTCTTGTAAGATTAGCAATTCTAGTAGGCGTTCAAAGCATTTTGGGGACAAGTTTTGGAGCTTAATTAGGACCAAGGACCGGAGTGGCTAATTGGAGAATTAGTAGAAAGACTAAAATACCCTCACCATTTCACCAAAAACCACTCACGGCTACAACCATTCCCTGCTCAACCAAACAGCCCCCGGACACCATGATCACAGCCACCCAAGCTGGCCAACCGCAGCTCCACCGCCAAGCTAACCAACCACAGCCTTCACCACTGCCGTACTCAAGCCCTGCCAACACTCAACCACCCTCCAAAACCGCAGCACCACCCCACAACATCAGCCATAACCTCTGCTCACCTCCCACCGCAGATAGCATTCTGCTTCCACTTTGGTTGTATCGCCAGAGTAGAGAGGGAGAGACCGAGCTGAAATATTCCATTTCTGTTCGTGAGCTAGAGGAGAGGAAGGGGAGAGCTAGTGGAAATCGTAGGAGCTGCTGGCCATCACCATCTTCATCAAACCAGCAATCATCCAGACGCAACCAAATCCTGCTTCGTGTGTGAGAGCCGAGAGGAAAGAAATTTCTCTAACTCCCTGTCCGACACTTTAGCTTGCTGTGAGGTGAATTCTGAACCCCATTTCAACTGGTTAAGAGGTTGATTAAACTGCGCAGATGTTGAGTGAGTAGGGATTAGCTGGAAATTTCATTTTTAAGGACTCAAAATCTGGACACTTAAGCTTCCATGGATGATCGACTAGCTCTGGATTTTGGCTGTGTGATGCCGTTTTTGGAAATTAAATTCTAATCTAAAAAAATGTTAATCTGAGGCTAAGCTATTGCATGTAAATATTGAGCATCTAAATCCACGTATAATTCAAAGAAAAATCCGGAAGAACCAAGATCAAAACTGCTGGATTTTTGCTTGAGCAGTCTGCCGAAGTAGCCGAACCAGAATTGCAGTTTTAATTTTTTTTCCTGAGGCAATCTGAGCTCCTATATGTGGTCACTTAACACTAAACATGATGCTCAAGGACCTGCATGTTGATTTAAGTGTCCGGATGATGAACTTAAGATATTAGAAAATTTTCTGTTTCGGTTAGATGTCACTACCGAGGACTGAATTGGATAATGCAACTTTGACCTGCTAATCTATCATAAACCGAGCTTGTGTTGGGATGTAATGAACTAACTACTAGCTAATAAAACTGTGTACCACTTTGCATGTCCATGTTAGACCCTCGGATGATGAATTTAGGAAGAAAGCAATTCTGTTTTGAGGAAAAATGGTTTTTGCCGAGAAAATGCCTTGGAAGTGCTTCTGTAATTTCGTGTTTCTGTGATAATTTGATCACTCAAGAGTAATTAGCTGAGTGAATCCCAGTGCTTATGATGTCTAAGACCCTGCGTATTAATTCCATGAAGTTAGTTGTTGAATTAAAGAACCAAGAAATTCTGGTTTGATGGAACCTTTTTGCCGAGCTTGATTTGGAAATGATTTGCTTAATTTGTTTAATTAGCCTAAATTTTTGATGAGCTGTGGTTATTATCTTAACTAACTAAGGGAAGATAGAATATCTAAGGGGCCTGTATGTTGAGTTACACGTTTAGATAAGGAAGCTAGGAACTTGGGAAAAATTCTGGTTCGTGAATTGGATTCTTATGAACTGAAAATTTCTGAAGATCTTGAATCTGAAAAATAATTCCCAATCTGTCTTATGGTGATGATTAGAGTGAATAAATGCAACTAACTAGTTAACAACATGTGAACCGAAGCTTGCTTGAAGTCTTGTATCATGGCTAACCAAGAAAATAAAAATGAAAACAGAAAGTTTCCTTCACGCAAGATTCATCCGTAGTGCACTAAGCAGATTTTTTGAAAATTTTGGGAAGTTTAACTATATTGCTCGAATTTGATTATGAACCAGAGTCTTCATCTTGACTTCAGAATTTATTTCCTTAAGTTGTTAGGAACTCGAAATGCATGATTAAATTCACAAGTAGCCTGTGGATTCTGTTTGGAAATCTGTGCTACTATTTTGTGAAACTGTGAGTTGATATAAGTACTGATTATCAAGTGCTAAGTATTGACGAAGCCTTGGTAAATTTTCCTGCTTATGCTTAGATATAAATTTGTTGGAACACAGGGCTAAGAATTGACGAGCCCTAGTGTTATTACTGTTTAAATTCTAATTGTGCAATATTGAGAAAACGTGATTTTGGATTGGAATCGAAAATGTGAGAAGTTGTACCGACCTTGTGACTCCAAGTAAACGCTTGACTAAGTAAATGAAAAATATTTTGCTTTAAGTCTCGAACGGTACAGATTTAGCATCATATTGCTAAACATAGCGTCTACTATTTTTGCCTTAGAAACTTGGGCAACATGACTTTTATCCCTTAAGTTAAACTAGCCTTATCAATTTGGGGAAATGATTCTCCCAGACTCAAAACCTTAGTTTTGTTCCAAATTCCTTCCTTCGTTATACATCGTTTAAGGCTAGTCGGAACTAAGGAAAATTTAAAAGGTGAAACTCGATCATTTTGGTTTTAAACGTAGCAACCTGCTTGGCAAGAAGAAAAGAAAAAAACCTTATTCTAGCAACATTTTTCAATAGACCTTACCCTAAAGCCTTAGCAAAGATTTTGCAAGCACCGCCACTCAAAGGAACTTTTTCTCAAGGTATACTTCTAGCCTTGATATTAAATATCTTGCCGACTTATTTTAAGAAAAGAATAATAGTATTTTCTTCGAGGAAAATTATTCCAGGAATATTATAAGAAATATTGTACGGTTCTCACAAGCTCGATTCCAAGTAAAATATTTTGAGAAAAAGTAAACTAGCAACATGCTAGAAAACTCTACATGTGCAAGCCAAAAGTTCCAATAGAAGACTTATGGCTTAAATTCTGATATTCTAGGATTTTACGAGGACGCGGAATTCGATCCTCAATCCAATATCTGAACTTCACTCTTGGTGAGTGTCCCTGCTTGTTCTATGTTATGTGGTTAAGCGCTTTATCAATTCGATATGTGATAATTGTCAAAATGCAATAAATGATTTTTGATCCATCGAAGTGAGCAGTGTGTACTTTATCGCACTAGCCGTTCGAGTGGTGACATGTGTGAAACATTCTCTAATGAATCCGTGAATCTAAATGTAGTGAGTCGTTGGGTGAATCCCTCGACATCTGAATCGATCTACAAAAACCTTGAATCTAAATGTAGTGAGTCGTTGGGTGAATCCCTCGACATCTGAATCGATCTACAAAAACCTTGAATCTAAATGTAGTGAGTCGTTGGGTGAATCCCTCGACATCTGAATCGATCTACAAAAACCTTGAATCTAAATGTAGTGAGTCGTTGGGTGAATCCCTCGACATCTGAATCGATCTACAAAAACCTTGAATCTAAATGTAGTGAGTCGTTGGGTGAATCCCTCGACATCTGAATCGATCTACAATAAAGTCGATAGGTGAATCCTTCGACAAAATTTTATTACGGGTATATCTCGAGTATACTGCGTCGGTAGATGAAGTTTGGGCCCAAAGCGGAGGTATGAACGGTGACGGGTTAGGATTAAAATAAGTGTATCTACATGGAAATTAAGTAGGGAAAGTTGACGGAGGGTCAACTACGATGGTATCTGATCAAGCGAGGAAAATGGCTCCTGAGAGCCCCTGTATCCTACCCTGTGCGGTTATACGCTTTCCTAATTGTTCAATTTGTTTAAATTGTTACTCGCTGTTTGATTTAAGTGACTGCATGTTTTGGGGCACCACTGAGCTTTAGCTCACCCCACGTATTTGTTTTCCTTAACAGGTTCTGGAGACTGAAAGCGCTGAGACTTATTCATGTTTCTTTTCTTCTTGTATGGGATGTAACGAATATTATGGCTATTGTGTAGGCTTGTATTGTGTTTTAACTTGAATTCTGTACTTTTGCTTTTGGATTGCCGCTTGAAGCTGGAAAATGTGTAAACCCTATTTCGGAGGTTGGATAATATATTTGTGTTTGTGAATTATGGATTGATGTAACTAGATACGAACGACCTTATTCCTTGGTTCTAGAGCGTGTGATGTCCAAGGGCCATAGATTGGCGATTTTAAGTTCCTTGTTGTCTCTGAAGTTAATGTGGTAGATGTTGACTTATTTTGAAAGGAAGCGACATTGTAATAGTTAGGCTATTCTTCGATAGGATTTGGGTTAGTGTGCGTGCGTGAGTCCTGGCGAGAGCTGGGCAGACGGCCCGCCAACCCTTTGGTTCGCCTCAGGGGGAAGTGGGGTCGCCACATAACCAGTCTAGGGTTGGACCACGAATACGGTATTAAAACCAAAGTATACAGGTGCACGTGATAAAAGTAGGCAATATACATATAACACATCTAACACAAACAGATCACACAGTAGCAGTCAATTAGATACAAGCAAAAGGAAACATCCTTCGTGATACTAACTAAGCCAATGGTACAAGAGCAACCAACTAAAAACTGTCCCTCTCTAGGGTTTCGGGCACAATCTACGAGAATAATAGAATTTATATCTTAGGCATGGTTAATCATCCGTAATGAAACCCTAACACATCACATGACGTTCCATAGAATCGAATTTCTAGTCCGCCCAAGTCATTTCTAACCTAGGCTCTCGTCTATTTAGTAGTCGGGCACAAGAATCCCAAAATAAGATAATTCACAACTCGGGCTGGCCAGTCCCAAGAGTAATTCATCTACAATCGAGATTCTTACCTGACCTACAGATCTACTATCCCAAAGCACCATGATAAAGGTTTATATCTTATAACACCTCACGATCCATAGCTTATGCTCAAAGAGCACTTATACATCGGGACCATAACACCACTTGGCCCAAGTTCACTCCGCGCAGAGACCACGCGAAGCAGGTCTGATACCACCTGTGACGGCCCCACCTCCCCCTAAGGCGAACCAAAGGGTTCGGCGGACCGCCTGCCCAGCTCTCGCCGGGACTACGGATCCGGAACGAGCGTAAACCCTACCAACCGCTCAAAAGAACCTCGGGAAGATAACATTCACTGTCCGAAACCCAACCATGCACAACAACTTTAGATAACCCTAGAAAAGAACATTTCCAAACCAAATCAACTTAGGAACATGGTTAAACACTTTTAGATACACATGGTTGCAAATTTCCAAATTCAAAAGGGAATTATTTTGTTAAAATACATTTAAAGTTTTCCAACCATCGAGGAGCTATACAAAAGAATACTAAACTAGCTCAACTCATGCTTCAAACATCAGTCTTCAAAAGGTGATTTCCTGTAAGGAAAACAAGGATAACGAAACGGGGTGAGCTAGAAGCTCAATGAGGTACCAAAAATATAACAGTAGAGATCATGAGAAAACATGTATAGGACACATATCCGCATCAAGTAAAAGAAATGAACGAACATCACAACTTAAAGGATACAGGTGGCTCTCAGGAGCCAAATCCCCGTTGCAATACTTGATCCAGCCTTGTTGACCCTCCGTCAACGGTCAAATAAAGGAATCAGTCCAGTAGATCACCACTTTAACGCCAAAATCCCGTACACCAAACATACCCCTTACCGGGCCCGAACGCCAAACAGGAACAGGAATGGTAATACTCGAGTATACCGGAATCAAGAGTCTCAATACCCAAAGATTCCCCCAGGAATAGGAACCCATGGATTGTCAATTATCTCGACCAAGCCCTCGCTGGCTCGATTTAATTAACTCCCCATGAGGTTGAGCTCAGGTTTAACAGGAAGGTCGTTGGATACTCTTCCAAACGACATCATAACAAGTGCAAGTAACAAGTTCAAGTACGTAACAAGTACAAGTAATAGATTCCAGTTTGTTCAGTACAGGCAAGAGAACGAGTGTGATAAAGTACACCCTCGTCTCATACAAGATAAACAGTCAGGAAAGACATTCAACTAGCAATTTGCAAGTACAGGAAACCAGTTTAGCAATAATTCAGGGGAGTGGTACACTCACCAGTTCAAATAAGGATAACTTCAAAAGTTTCCTTCCCAAGTGTGGCTTTAATCGTCGGCACCTCCTAGAACAATCAAGGCAAACACTTAAGACTCGACTCCAAGACCTATTATGGAATTTGCAAGTGAGACTCGGTTACGAGCCATATGCCTAGTCAAAAGAGCCATTAATGCAAATCAAAAGGTGACCTCAGAGTGAAAAGGTAACAATTAGTTTTAAAGGCATGAACAACCTCAAAGCCCTACCTACAATGACCGACCAACTCCAAATTTGAAGTAGAAAATGAAAGTAAAGTCGATACTAGGAAAACAGGATTTTCCAGTTTCGCGCAACCCTATATAAAAAATAATATCTCAAGTTTTGTAAGTCCAAAATTAGTAAAAGTTGTACCGTTCGAAAATACATTCAAAGGGCTATAACTTTCCAGAGAACATCCTCATAAGATTCAGAACGGAAGTCAGTCAAATTCAAGCCTCAAGTTGCTGCTTTATCCAGTGAAAGACAGAACAGGTACAATATTTCAGTCAAATTTGAAAACTCACCATAAATGGTACAGACATAAACAGGGTCTAAAATTTACATGGTTTATAGTCCTATGAATCTAGTTTAAAACGCAACAAATGGAACTCAATTCCGACATTCCTACATCAAGATATAGTAAATTTTCCGAGACTGTGCAGAAGCTCCGCGAAAATTTTGACAGCATTTCCCTTGTCTTTCTTTACTTTCCAACCAAACCTCAACACCCATAAATCACAAGCTATCAAACACCTTTAATTAGCGCCACAATAAGGCTCGAATACGAGTCATAACCGAATCCACATATCACTAGAGTAAAATCATATGGAACGTATAAGTGCAAAATCAAACTAAGACATATGCGGAAACGAAGTTTGGTTGGGAAACAAAAGGCAGACTTGCTGTTGCTTAGCGGAATTAACACAACTGAAGCTATCCTTGTCAGATTGAGGTGTAATTTACACCGTTTCGAAGCTAAGAAAAAGGGCTAAAATGTTGAAGAAGGCCACTCAGTCCAGTTTGCAATGTATCTAAGTCAAATTTACCAAAACAACCTCAGATTTTCCCATTCGAAGTTTACTGTGGCAGTCCGGATTCATTCAGTCATATCTCAGCTTATACAACTCCAATTCAAGTGATTCCAAAGCCATTTGAAATCTAAGATACAAGTCTATAAGTCTTAAGAATACATCATCAATCAAATCAGTAGTATTCCTGGTCAAAGTAACCAATTACAGAAGCGGATTAGCAGGTTCGGACATAAACAGGGCAGCAGGGGTATTTCGGTCTTTTCACAGGATACGTTGATCCGATTGAGCTGAAATTTTGTAGGCAACTACAAAACATCATTCTATACAACTTTCATGTTTTAATACAAGGCAAATTCGGCCTCTAACCTAGTCGAATAGTACCGGGTAGAACAGGCTTCATAGAAACCCTAATCTGGAATTTTTGCTTCAAACCAGAAATTTTCTACCAATCATTACAATTATCATACCAAAAATTCATTCTAACCCATACTAGACCATCATACATGGCCAAACAACATTAAACATATAAAAACAGAAAAATTCTGCATAAAATCAAAAATTCATCAAACACCACCAAAAGTCATGAAAACCTCCACAAAATCACCTAACTAACCTTCACAAGTCATGAATTTATCATTATCAAAGCCAAAGATGGAATTTCTTGACTACTCACCTTGAAATCTCAAGAAAGGAAGCAACTTACACCACTATCTTTCAAACCACTTCACCTATTACTTCACTACCACAGGCGGGTGAACTGGCTCTCGTATTCTGCCACCGATTGAGCTCCTTGGCGGAGTCGGATGAACTCATCTTCCTTCCTTTCCTGAACCAGAGGAGGGAAGAATTTCGCGTTAAACTCCCTCATAAAATTTACCCAAGTCCTGGGCGTTTGTTCCCTCTCCCATTTTTGCCGAATGACATTCCACCAGGAGCGGGCCGCCTCTTCCAGCTGGAAAACGGCAAAAGTCACCTGCCGTTCTTCGGTATAGTGCAGGGCGGCAAAAATATCGACCATCTTTTCGAGCCACCTTTCGGCAACATCCGGATCAGGTCCCCCGATGAACTTGGGTGGGGCAAACTTTTGAAATCGTTCCAGAGCTCTGTCTTCGCTCTCAACATGGTTGCCAGGGTTTCCAGGGTTTCCAGGATTAGGATTTGGATTCTGGCCTTGTTGCTGCACCACTTGTGCCAACAGGGTTGTCATTTGCTGCATAACGGCAGCTATCTGTACATTAGGGTCAACTCTCGGTTCAGGATGGGGTCCAGAGGAGGTTTCTCCAGTACCCCGGTCTGGCGTAGGTTGCCTATTCCCGCGCCCACGGCCCCGTCCACTACGTGTACCGTCCATACAATCTAAGTCAATCTAGGTCACAAAATAAATATACTGTTAATGGGCAATGGGCACCTAACCCCTCCTTTTCGCAGCCCGAAACAGGAACAAGTAAACAAGAACAAATAACTACTCCACTCCCTCGTCGAGCATTTAAACACATAACACATATACAGAGAACACATAACAGTATCAACATGTATACAGAACAGTCAGTCAAGTACATATAAAGTCATCCATAGAATCGCAATTTCTAGTTCGCCCCATTCTTTCTAACCTAGACTCTCGTGTCTTTCGTATCCGGGCGCAAGAATCCCATTTAAGATAATTCACAACTCGAGCCGGCCGGTCCCAAGCGTAAATCATCCATATTATAGATTCCTACCCGACATACATATCTATCTTCCTCAAGTTGCATAATAAAGATTTTTACACTTATAACATGCCCCATTCATAACTTACGCTCAAACGAGCACTTAGACGTCTCCATGAAATCAGGACCATAACACCACTTGGCCCTAGGCTCACTCCGCGCAGAGACCACGCGAAGTGGCTCTGATACCACCTGTGACAGCCCCACTTTCCCCTAAGGCGAACCAAAGAGGTTAGCGGACTGCTTGCCCAGCTCTCGCCAGGACTAACGGTGCAGTATAGAGCGATCTTTCACGTTCCGGAACTTATAACGCGCGCAATTAAGGCAAAAGGGCAAAATAACCCAAAATAAAAGAAAATGAAATCCGGAGTCGGCCATGAATAGTAACCGACTCGTCCGAACCCAACCAAACATCGAATTACATATACCCCATAACATTTAGCCTTTACAAACCAAAATGACATTTAAAAGTGATACAAAAGTCACTACATATATGGTTTGCCAAAACAAAAGTGAAAACGGCCCTAATGATACATTTAGGGTCCCATGTTATATACAATACAAAAGAGTCATTCATCTAGTTCATTTGGCAACCATTTATCAAAATTCATTCCAAAAGAGTCATATTCCTGTAAGGAAAACAAAAGGAACGGGGTGAGCTAATTGCCCAGTGAGAATACAACTCAAGCAACCAAGTTCATGGATACATCAAGCTTAACAGTCCAATTTACCAAAATAAATAAAGCCACACATTAATAATGAGGATAAAAGGATACGGGTGGCTCTCAAGAGCCCTTTTCCTCGCTTGAATTCTTGATCGGTCTCATTGACTCTCCGTCAATGTTTGAAAAGTAACCAACTGTAGACCCACTTAACTTCCATTCCCTTCCTCCTAACATTCCTCAACCGGGCCCGAAATCCAAACGCATGCATTGTGGTATTACTCGAGTAAACCGGAATCAAGAGTCTCTCATACTACAAGATTCCCTATGATGTTGCCCCAAGGCACATTAATTGGCACGACCAAGCCCTCGCCGGCTCGATTCAATCAATAACCAATGGGGTTGAGCTCATGGATAATATTTGAAGTCATGTATTTCATTTCATATAACATTTCATATAATTTTCCAATAACATGCGGAACAATATGTGAAAGTGATAAAGTACACTCTCACCTGGATCAATCAACATTCAACATCTCAAGTACAAAGATCAAAGCCATGTAATAGCACATAAGTGAGTAGTACACTCACCAAGCTAGCACAATGTGGTTTCAAACACTTTAGTCAAAAGAACGTTGTGCACCACCGTCACGCCCTAAAAACATGCAAACAAATACAATGAAACTCGATAACGAGTCATAAACCAAGGCCAAACATGACCCCAATAAGGTTCCATAAACATTTACAAACAATAGAGGAAACCAGAAATTAAGAAAGGGCTTTAACTAAGGCCTTGATATGAAAACCGAATTTGACCTCATAATGCGGTAATGGCACAACTCTCACTACAATTATCGGATGGGGGTGTAAGACCCACCATTTCGAAGCCAAGAAACAGAACTACAACAATGTAGAAGGTCACTCAATCCATTTCCTAACACAACTAGGTCAAATATACGAAATACTATACCAGAATTCCCAAAACAGGTTTGCAAAACGCAGAAAACTGTAATCAGTATATCTCAGTCCATACAAGTCCAAATGCCGAAATTCCAAAGGCATATGTTAGCTAAGACATTCAGCTACATTTCATCAGAAGTCACCAACTTCAAAATCCAAACCAATTCCAGTCAAAATATCCAAATACAAACTCAGTTTTCGCATTCTGATCAAAGCAGAACAGCTACAGTAATTTCGTCATAACTCACTCTACACTCATCCAAATGCCCTGAAATTTTGCAGGAACCTCCTACTCATCAATACCTACAACTTTCATGTTTTGAGAAAAGTCCAATTCGGCCTCTAACCCTATGATCCAAAACCGGACAGAATTGGGAAAAATATGAACCCTAACTTTTCATTTTCCATCCAAATCCAAAATTGATTACATTTTCTTATCCAATACACCTCATAGAGCCATTATCAGCCATTACCATTCATCATACAAGGCCACAACATCCCATTCATATTAAACCAGAAAAATTCCCAATAAAATAAAAAATTCACCAAAACTCTTCAAATCAAGAAATAAATCATATATGCCTTCACTCATGCCACCATTAAGCATAATATAACCATCATTAGGTTTAGGGGAGAGGTTGTAGCATCACTTACCAAGAAACAAGGGAAAGAGAGATTGTGGACACCTTTGCTCTTCAAAACAACTTCACTACAACCCTTACTAGCACTAGAAGATAGAATTTTATGGAGTGGAATCTTGTTTATTTGGTTGATTTAGATGATTTGCTAGTAGAAAGCTTGAAGATTGAAGAGTTCTTCTTCTTGCAAAA
>NW_020862601.1:0-29777 GCF_003713205.1 Coffea eugenioides | reverse complement strand
CACGAAGCAAGGTACTGTTTCTCAACCGAACAAGAGAATCACCCCCACCGAGTTCCAATACAGGAAGGACAACCATTTGTGCTTTAAATGTGGAGCAAAGTTTGGACCAGGTCATATGTGTAAGGACAAGGGGTTACACATGATTATTGCTACTGATTTAGAGGACAGGATAGATGAGGAGGAGGTGATAGAATACATGGGTAGTGGGAACAAACAGGAGGTCGAACTATCCTTACATTCACTCACAGGGAATCTGCTCTCTATCACCATTAGGTTGTTGGGGAAGGTTAGAGACTCTGAAATTTCTATTCTATTGGATGGAGGCAGTTCTAATTGTTTCCTTAAGAAGACAGTTGCACAAAGGTGGCAGGAGCTTATCCGGCAACACAAACCTTTCAAAGTCAAAATTGCTGATGGTCAGGAACTTTGTTGCAGTCAGTGGATACCCAATCTCCAATGGAGCATGCAGGGACAAAAATTTTGCCACAGTGTGTACCTGTTAGATTTGGAGCCCTATGATCTCTGATCATAGGAGTGGACTGGATGAAAGCCTACAGCCCACTAACATTTGATTTTAAGCAACTGTAGGTCTCTTTCAGTAAGGATGGTGACATGGTGACACTGCGAGGGGATGAAGGTACTGCAAACACCAGGATAACTCAGGGAGAGGTGGCCAAAAGATACATGAGGAAGAAACTCAAGCAAGCTATGCAGGCCTGCACGATCAGTACAGCTCAGTCACAGGTAAACACCACTCCAAATATTCTAGAACCTCTGTTGATTGAGTTCCAGGATGTGTTTAGTGAGCCTAAACAATTACCCCCTAGAAGATCATTTGACCATCAAATCCCTTTGAAAGCTGATGCAAAACCATTCAAATTAGCTCCTTATAGATATCCCCACGTCCAGAAAACTGAGATAGAAAAACAAGTCAAGGAGATGCTGCACAGCGGCATCATCCAACCTAGTCACAGTCCCTTTGCTTCACCTGTCCTATTGGTCAAAAAGAAAGATGGTAGCTGGAGATTTTGTATAGAATACAGGCAACTTAACTCCCTAACCATTAAAGATAAATTTCCAATTCCCATTATAGATGATATTTTAGATGAACTTCATGGAGCTAAAGTCTTCTCCAAGATTGATCTGAGATCTGGTTACCACCAGATTTGCATGAACCCCTCGGACATTCCTAAGACAGCTTTCAAAACTCACTGTGGGCTCTACGAATTTCTAGTCATGCCATTTGGGCATACCAATGCTCCAGCTACATTCCAGGGCCTCATGAACTCAGTGTTTGAACCTTTCCTCAGAAAATTTGTCTTGGTCTTCTTTGACGATATTCTTGTATATAGTCCAGACATGGACTCTCATATTCGCCACCTTAGACAGGTCTTAGAGACCTTGAGATCTCATACCCTTTTTGCTAAGCTCACTAAGTGCCCTTTTGGACAAAATCAAATAGAATATTTGGGGCATGTGGTTATTGGTGAAGGGGTGAGTGCTGATCCTTCCAAGGTAGAGTGCATGGTGAACTGGCCAGAACCTACTGATATCAAGGCCTTAAGGGGGTTCTTGGGCTTGACGGGATATTACAGGAGGTTTGTCAAGAACTATGGATCCATAGTCAAGCCCCTCACTGATCTTTTAAAGAAGGATGGTTTTGTCTGGAACAAGGAAGCCAGTGCTGCGTTTCTTGAACTCAAACAGGCTATGAGTAACACACCAGTTCTGGCATTGCCAGACTTCTCAAAGCCTTTTGTGTTGGAGACAGATGCCAGCAATCAAGCTATTGGAGCTGTCATTATGCAGCAAGGACAGCCCATTGCTTATATGAGTCAGGCATTAGGTGCAAGAAATCAGGCTTTATCTATCTATGAAAAGGAGTTACTAGCCTTAATTGCTGCTGTTAACAGGTGGAGGCATTACTTACTGGGGTCTCACTTCATCATTAGGACTGATCATCATAGCCTAAAATACTTGCTGGAGCAAAAGATCTGGACTCCATTGCAGCAGAAATGGTTAACTAAACTGATGGGGTATGATTATGAGATTCAGTTTAAGAGGGGGAAGGAGAATGTAGTGGCAGATGCACTCTCCAGGAGGGGGAAGGACTCTCTTGAGCTCAGTGCCATATCCATGGTGAAGCCTGCATGGATCACTGACTTAGCTGGAAGTTATGAGCAAGATCCTAAAGCCAAGGAGTTGCTCACTGCATTAGCCATCAATGGCACAGAAATGCCTGAATATTCCTACAATGGAGGGGTCATCAGGTACAAGTGAAGGGTATATGTAGGGGCCTCTACTTAACTCAGGCAACAACTCATTGCCTGCATGCACATGTCAGCAGTTGGAGGACACTCAGGAAATCTGGGTACCTACAAGAGAGCTAAGGCATATTTCTTCTGGCCTGGCATGAAAAGAGAGGTAGAGGACTTTGTACAGAGCTGTGACATATGTAAGAGGAATAAGGGAGAGAATTGTAAGCCTCCTGGGCTGTTACAGCCCCTACCCGTACCAGAACAAGCTTGGCAGCACATATCTATGGATTTCATTAAAGGGCTCCCTAAATCTGAGGGGTGTGATACACTGTTTGTAGTGGTTGACAGGTTTATAAAATTTGCACATTTCATCCCTTTAACAAGCCACTATACTGCTAAGAGTGTAGCACAAGTGTTCTTTGATCAGATATTCAGATTGCATGGCTTACCCTCCAGCATTGTGTCAGATAGAGACTGGACATTTACTAGCATATTTTGGCAGGAGCTATTCTCACGGCTAGGGACTCAGTTAAATTTCTCTACTGCCTATCACCCCCAATCTGATGGTCAGACAGAGAGAGTGAATAGGTGTGTAGAGACATACTTAAGGTGCATGTGCTCTGAACAACCTCGCAAATGGAAAAGGCTACTGGTAGCAGCAGAGTGGTGGTACAACACCAACTTCCACACTGCACTGAAGATGTCTCCATTTCAAGCTCTGTATGGCTACACTCCTACACAACTCAACATCACCCCAGGAGCATCGATGGTAGCAGCAGTGGATGATTGGATGGCAGAAAGAGTAAACTAGAATTTGATGCTCAGGGATAATTTGTTGAAGGCACAAAATAGGATGAAACAGAATGCTGATAGACTCAGGTCTGATAGAAGATTTGAGGTGGGAGACTTAGTCTATCTCAAGTTACAACCATATAGACAGACTAATGTGGCCCTGAGGAGGAACCTGAAGCTATCTGCTAAGTACTATGGACCTTTCAAGGTGCTGCAGAAAATAGGACCAGTGGCCTACAAACTAGAGCTGCCAACGGGTTCAGCAATCCATCCTGTGTTCCATGTCTCTCAGCTGAAGCCCTCTATTAAGGGGGAACCAGTCCAGTATTCTCTATCCACACTGGATGAACAAGGAGAGGTGCGAGTAGCACCCCAACCTGTGCTGGAGAGGAGGACTAAGAGGAGGGGAGGTCGGGCTACAGAGCAGGTGTTAATCTTGTGGGAAAATCTGAACCAGGATGACGCTACTTGGGAAGATGCAGCGGTCATCAGGTCTCAGTTTCCAGATTTTCCCCTTCAATCCTAGAGACTAGGATTTGGTTAAGGGGGGAGTAATGTAATGACTAGCTCAGCCATTAGAAAAGATTGAAATGCAGTCCATGCAATCCATACAGTCCATTGAGTTAGTTAGAGGGAATATTCTTGTAGTTAGTTTGTTAGTCTGTTATTGCCTAGTCAGCATGCAGCCAAGACATCATTTGCATGCAACTAGATATTATCTGAGCTGTATATAAGCATGAGGATCCGGAGGAGAAAGGCACTTTTGGCATTTGAATAAAATCTCAGTCTCTTCTTGCTCAAGTCTTCTTCCTTCTTCTCTTTTCTTTCTGGCTCCATTACATTCTGCTCTCATGTTAGCATGCAAGAAAATGCTTAAAATCCTACGCATCTGGAAACTTTTGAATGTCCAGTTATATTCGTGGAAGATGATAACCCCCATTCTGGGTTCCTCTTCCTTGGACACCTGACTAGTAAGCAGAATAGTGCTTCAGCTTACCAACACATGATTATTAAGAATATGTACCCAACTCGAAGGGGCTGTGGAACTTTTGAGCTTTCACGTTGCTGATAAAAAAAGAATCATCAACAACTTTGATAGATGTGCTTCAAGTGCAGGAAACTAAACATACATCAGTCGATGATTGGGAAGGATACAGGTTTACAAGTGTCTTCATAATGAAACAAAGCACAAGTAAAGCTATCTTGTACAGTTAAGAATGGTAAATATTGTTGTAATGGTCAAATTACTAAATATTGTTGTAATGGTCAAATTACAGCATGACTTAAAACTAAAATGAAAATATTAACTGAATTTTGAATGACAAGGATGGCAAACAGATTTTATCAATTACCCTGGTAGTTAGTATACGTAATAATTCTCAACTGCGAAAGAACTAGGCATAGTTTTGTATAGAGTGCTTTTAATTGTATGCAAGAGTTTACTTGATTTCAGCTTACTGTTGTAAACTGTCTTGCCCAAAGAGCAATTACTAAGATTTGCATGCTCTGCAAATGTGCCTGTTTTGGTTGCTCCATTATTTCCATTGGCAAAATGACAATTTTTCTGGTTTTATTGCAGCCAATAGATCAGCATCAGCGCCTTTCCCTGTGCTTTGACAAATTAATGGTTGATGTTAATCGAAGCTTGGATTCAAACAATCGAAACAAGTTTACCCAGAATTTGACATTATTTAGGAATGATTTTCCTATGAAATAGCTATATGCTTGTGGGATTACCTCCAATTTTAATCCACTTGCACTCATAATGATATCTGTCATCTTGAGGATTCTTCTCCGTGTTACAGATGGCTCCTAATATGAAAATTTTCATCCCTGGCAAACACCAATCATTCAGGAGTATTTTGAGTGCATTTGAGAAGTAGCATACTAAATGAACTTGTACTAATTTTGATGTGCATAATTTTTTGAATGAGTGCATAATTTTTTGAATGAGTGCGTAATTGATGCCTAACATCCATCAATAGAACTTTTCAGGTTGTGGCAGATTTACGTAATGCATCTATTTTGAATGTATTTTGAGCTGTTCTGTAGGAGAATGCTTAGTTATATTATTTGTAAGGTGAACTGGTTTTCAGTTGTAAATGCTATGTTGATCATTGATCATTTACTAACTTTTGGTTGTAATGGTGCTCTTTACAACCAAAATCTGAATTCCTTGTTATTTGATTTCATTTAAGCCCTGTTATAGATTGTTACTACTATAGAAAACATCTATGAGGTATTCTATGGTTCTTTCATAAGAGCTAGTCATGGTATCGATTGCACTTTTTCCTAGGGGTGTTATCAAATCAAGTTTCAAGTCAAGGTGAGAGATGCGACTAACTGAAGAGACTAAGAGAAATTTTTTATTAGATTTATGTAATAATATTTTATTAACTATGTGACGCCCCCACTTCTCCCTAAGGCGAACCAAAGGGTATCAGCGGGACGCCTGCCCAGCTCTCGCCAGAACTCAGTACAATTTCAGTTCAAACTTAAGGTATAATACCAACAATGAAAGTCGGAATAAGGACAAGAAATCATTTCCGTAGATCAATATTCAATCTTACATCACAAGTTCAAAATACATTCATTTTTCTAAAATATATAACTTCCAAAATGTGTCTAGTCGAATACATTCGAAACCCTAATACAAAAGTGCCTCAAGTCGGCTTCTCCATCACTCCTTCCATTTCGGTTCCTGTTAAGGAAAACAAATCTAATGGGATGAGCTAACGCTCAGTGAGGCCAAGAAAACATGCAAAACACATAGTTCAAATAGCAATGGCATTTAAGCAAGAATTAAAGCTGTAACATTCAAGTAATTCACAATTTTCAATTAAACACATTCAATGAGGATATAGGAGCTCTCAGGAGCTAAGTTCCACTTGCTTCGCCAAACCTCGATCGAATACCTTCTCGTGATGACACTCCGCCAACCGGGTCGGCATTTAAGTCCTTATAATTCCGTTTACTTCACAGTTCCGTCCACCGTACACCGCATCGGGCCCGAACTTCTATAAAAGGCACTACTACGCAAGTAGGCCAAGCAAGATCCTCAATAGATCAAGGTTACAGTTATCTCATGGTTCACCAAACTTCTCGACCAAGCCCTTGTTAGCTCGAGTCGCAAGGTCGGCCAATTGAAAGTTGGGCGTCCCCACAGTTCAGTTATAAGTCGAGGAGATTCACTCCAACGACATGCAGACTGTTTAGTTATAAGTCGAGGAGATTTACTCCAACGACATGCAGACAAACAATTACAGTTCAGTTATGAGCAGTTCAGTTGTACAATCAGTTAAAAGAGAACGAGTGCGATAAAGTACACACTCGACTCAATAGTTATAAACCATTCAGTCCATAAGAAGCAATTCACATAATTGCAACAAATCATGCACTTGACACTCACCAATCAAAATAGGGAGTAAGTGTTCAAACAACTTTTAGGCGTCCAATTCGATATCCTCTTGAAGGTCCCCTTGAGCGTCTAAGTAAATAATAATTAACTATAACACACTATTACTTACAAACCCCTTTGCTAACAAGGAAGATTGTACTCAATAGTTATAAACCATTCAGTCCATAAGAAGCAATTCACATAATTGCAACAATCATGCACTTGACACTCACCAATCAAAATAGGGAGTAAGTGTTCAAACAACTTTTAGGCGTCCGATTCGAGATCCTCTTGAAGGTCCCCTTGAGCGTCTAAGCAAATAATAATTAACTATAACACACTATTACTTACAAACCCCTTTGCTAACAAGGAAGATTGTACTCAATAGTTATAAACCATTCAGTCCATAAGAAGCAATTCACATAATTGCAACAAATCATGCACTTGACACTCACAAATCAAAATAGGGAGTAAGTGCTCAAACAACTTTTAGGCTTCCACTTCGAGATCCTCTTGAAGGTCCCCTTGAGCGCCTGAGCAAATAATAATTGACTATAACACACTATTACTTACAAACCCCTTTGCTAACAAGGAAGATTGTACACTTGTACAATACTAAGAAAATGTCACGAAAGAGAGTCTTATTTACTCGTAAATCGAGGCTCAAAAGTGGGGTTTAATAACACAAAGAAAACTAATTTCCTTCATGAAATCAAGTTTAAAACAGTCAATCAATCTCAAAAGATAGGGAAGAGTTTTCCAAAAACTTATTTCCCATCGAATCGGAAAATTTCAGTTTTGCACGTCAAATTTAGAAAAATCAGAAATTGCTTTCAGTAGGTCCAAAATTGGAAAAATTTATACCGTTAGAATCTTGGTTCAAAACACTAAAAGTTCCTAGAAGATACTTTTCCAAGATTCTAAACAGCAAACATTCAAATTTCAGCACAAAGTGGCTGATTTAAGCATACCAGATAGTTCCAGTCTTGTTTTTCAGTAAACTTTGAAAATTTGACAAAATTCACAAAAAGTGAATTAGCCTCTCAAATTTGTACCACAATAAGAGTTCCTAACAAAGTTTCAAACAGGCCAAACAGGACTAAATTTGGAGTTTTGAGCATTGAGATATATTAGTTCAAAGTCGGTAAATTTTCACTACTAAACAGCGAAATTTTCAGATTTAAAAGTAAACTTTGGGACATCATTTGGGTATCGAAATGGTCTTAGAATAACACCAAATTTGGTACAATTCAACTTCCATATGAGGACTACTCCTCTATCAAATTTCATGTAAAAACTCGTACGGGAAGGTAGTTAACAAAACTACCAAAGTTTAGGAAATTCTTAAAGCAAATCTGTCTTCTTGCATTCTTTTCCTTTTCAAACACTTTGCACCATGAAATCAGTCCCATTTTGGTTCATTTATGAAACCATGGTCCAAGAAACATTTCATAAGCAATTGATAGTTGGTTGACATCAAAATTTCAAAATAAAACATCTCACAAACAACTAAACCAGTCGGTCAGCAAAAGGAAGGGTTTTCCAGCTTTGTCGCAGTTTGGAAATTGAACCATATTTCACTCAATACAACATGGAATTGAAAATGGTTGATGGAGTTGGAAACCAGAATCATAAGTCTACATTTCGTCAGAACAAGTCATTTTCAAAATCAAATCATAAGTGAGAGCAAATAGAGTCACAAAATGCAGCTACTACCTTTCTCTCGGATAGGCCATTAGAACAGGACAACAACTTTGCCGAGTCACTACGGCTCACTCATTTCGAACGAATTTTATACCGTTGGAAAGTTACAAATGTCTAGTTTCAAATGGCACAAAGGGCCCTCGATTCCGACTTTTGTACAAAAAGTTATGTTCGATCAAAGTGGTACTGTTCAGACTGCCAGAACACATTTTCCAGTTTTCTTCAAATTTAAAAATTTCAAGTTTTGCTCAACCAATTCAAATGATTTTTTGTAGAAACTTTCTACACACCATAAACAACATATATACATCAGTTTCATAGTCATTTGAGCATCAAAAATTCAAAATATAAGCAAGGCAATAACAGGACAGATTCAGCCTGTGAGAACCCGTAATTTTTCCCCTTTTCTAGGTTTTATTATCTTTCATGGCTTGTTTTCTGCATTTTCGTGATTAGGAAAAATTCTAGATACTTTTAAGGAGCAGATATAGTTTTTAGATGATTTTTCTAGTATCAAATAGTTTTTGAGAAATTAAGAGCGTATACCGGAAGTGGGACCCACTAGTGCGAAATGTTCGGAAAAATTCGGCCAACTAGGTTAAGTTTTGGATACTGGAATTAATTTATCGGGTGTTAAGAGATAAGTAGAGGATGCTAAGTGGATTGGTATAAGAGAGACAAAAGTTAGGCAAGCATTAATGAAGGTGACAAGTGTCACCATGGGATTTGGTCTTAAGTAAGACCACTATTCACCTTTTGTCCAATTGACCAAATAAATCACAAAAATCACCAAAAATTCACCATTTTTCTCTTCATCTTGGCCGGCTCTCTCTCTCAAGAAGAAAGAAAGAAACTCTCCAAGTTCTTGATTCCATCTTGCTCCAAATCATCAAAACAACCACTTAATCTTACTTTTGTTCCATAGAAAACCTTAAGTGAGTGTTTGTGTGGGGTTTGGTGGAGTTGTTTGGAAAGCTAAGAGGACTTGTTGCTCTCTCTCTCTTGTTTCTAAGGTGAGTTATGAAGAACCACTCTCCTCCCTCTAATGATGCTTAATTTATGCTTAGTGGTGGTATAAGATGCAACTTTATGGATTATATTGTGATTTTTGGTTGAATTGATGAAGTTTTGTAATTATTGGGGATTTTTCTGTTTTAATATGAATATGATTGTGTGGCTATGTATGATGATTGGAAATGGTATGTAAGGGACCTAGGACGTGGAAAAAGTGGTTAATTGCAAGCAATTGCTGTTTTGGAAAGAAATTGAAAACTTAGGGTTTCATTGTTCTTCATTCTGCCCGGTTTTGTAGCTCATAGTTAGAGGCCGAATTGGCCTTCTATTAAAACATGAAAGTTGTAGGGAATAATATTCTAGAGGTGCCTACAAAATTTCAGGTCAATCGGAGTAGCGTAACTTGAGAAAAGTCGAAATTACCCTTGCTGTCCTGGTTTTACCCGAATTTGGGAATTGCTTCTGTAATTGGTTATTTTGGTTGGAAATGCTTCCGAATTGGTTGTTGAGGTCATCTGATGAAATGTATCCCTGTTTCTTAGCTTTCAGATGGCTTTGGAATTTCTGGATTTGGACTTATGTAGTCTGTTTTATGATGTTTGCACTAGAATGCATTCTGTGAATCTGTTTTTGCGGTTCTGGTGTAGTAGATTGCATTTTTGACCTGGTTACACTCGAAACTGGGTTGAGTGACCTTCTGAAATATTGTAGCCCTATCTCTTAGCTTCGGAACGGTGGGTCTTGGACCTTCATCCGATAATCGTAGTGCCTTTGGTGCCATTACCGCAAAATGATGTCAAAAACTATTTTTTCAGGGTTAAAGCGAGTTCCATTTCCGGATTTTTCTGGTTTCCTCTAATGCCTATGTATGCTTATGGAAACCCTATTTTGGTAGTATTTGGCATTGGTTTATGACTTGTAATCGAGTCTTATTGTTGATAGCATCATGGTAGGTGGGCAGGCCAACAATGGCTCGGGTAATCGAGGAGCTGAGGATCACGTGCTCGCCCCAAGTGGACCCATTACTCGGGCTCGCGCAAAGAAACTTCGTGAGCAACTCAATGTACTTATTCAAGCCATACACAAGTCCTTTGAAGGATTCATGCATTCAAGTGAAGGTGGTCGCGGTCCGATAATGAGCATTGAAGCTACACCCGAGGATTAGGGTTTTGCCAAACCCTAATTTCCGTTTTAGCATCATAGTTAGTTATTTTCACATTAGTTGATTAGATTGAATAATTGGCTAAGTGCATATCGCACGTAGAATCGCCAAGGGTAGGATTGCTAATTTACTCATTATTATTTGCTAGAGTGGGCTGCCTAGGAAGGAAAGCCCACGTGAGGCCCAACCCGTCGGGGGTTAAGCCTCCTTTATTAGGGCCCATATCCACTGCGCCCTTAGTCCATTTTCTACTAGATTAGGGTTTTCACTTGTAGCCTATATAAGGCACCATATTACATCAATAAAGGGTAGACACTTTTATGATAAAAATATTGAGAGAGTTTTCTCCATAGCTTTCGAGCAAACCTTGAACAACTTAGAGTTATACTCTAGTGTTCTTGTTCGGCTTATCAATTCAAGAATCGCACTTGAATTGTGGCGCCTTCTACACTTGCCTGAGGTTCACTAATTCGTTTGATTACGGGTTGAGATAGTATCAACAAG
Source organism: Coffea eugenioides (assembly GCF_003713205.1). Classification (NCBI taxonomy): domain Eukaryota; kingdom Viridiplantae; phylum Streptophyta; class Magnoliopsida; order Gentianales; family Rubiaceae; genus Coffea; species Coffea eugenioides. The sequence continues at coordinate 18,946 of NW_020862601.1, read as the reverse complement.
TTCGTAGTCACGGGGATTAGAGGGGTCGTAGGGTTTCCGCTGCCACTGTTTCTTGCACCCGACGTCAAATCCAACCAGCGATCTTGGGTCGCGAATCTTCTCACCAACGAGATTCGTATCAGCTGGCATCAGAGCTAGCTTGTTGGTAACATAGTTATCCCTCTTTTCGTGTCTTAATTCATATCTGTCTCGGTAGCTCAAAAAAAAAACATTTTTTTTTTGTGCACGTTGCATTCTGGCCGCGAGTTCCTGGCCGCGAGTTTCCTTTGTTTTCGAGTCTGGTCATCATTGTTTGTTTCTGTCTTGTTGTCGTCTTCAATTTCTGGAATTTCTGGGAGTTAATTGTGTCGTGTTTGATTTCTTTTGTGTGAGTATCTCATCGTTTGTTACACAAAGGAAAACAAAAAAAAAAGGGCTTCCTGGTCGGTGACTTCTTCCAAGTCGCAAAGCTGCGACCTTGGAATTGTGCAATCTGTCCGTGTCCTGTTAGTTCCAATTCCATTGAGTCTTGTCTGTTAAATCTGCTCGTGTCTTGCTATATTGTTTCCACCGCTTGGGTTCAGCAGGATAAGGAGTCAGTCGGTGCTGAATTGTCATGCTCCCAAGTCGCACAAAATATTGAGTCAATAGCAAGTTCTGTCTTGCCGCACTTTCACTGAAAATTCTGTCCAAGTTGTCGCCTCATTGTTTGTGCATGATAATTGTTCAGCAGCTTGCTATCTTATTGTTCTCGTGATTGAGTCCAATCTGAGTCAAAAAAAAAAAACCCATCAACACAAGTCGCACTTAAACCCGGACAGACCTGGGAAATTCTGCCCAACGAAGCCTGTGTTCAGTTGAAGTTGCTGTTGCGCCAAAAAAAAAAAAAAAAAAAAAAAAAAAAACGAACCCAGCAGCCAGAGGAACGTTTGTATCTTTGTTATGGTGCAATCCTAGAGCACTTGGGAAGAGGAATATGGTCGGCTGAACATTTAGAAAAGAAAAGAAACAAAAAAAAAGGGAAAGAGAAACAGCCGCTGAGGACTTCCAATCCTGATTGATTTCTAAATCCAAAGGAGTTTCCATTCTTATTGCTTCCTGATTTGTAGCCCCCACTTACCCATATTCATACCTTGGCATTGAACCACACCTCTGCACAACAAACAGACCCTGAAACAGCCCAACCAGCCGCACCTAACACCTTATTGCCTAGACAGCCGCACAACAAACAACAAACCAGTTTCCTAACAAAACAACCGCCCACTAGCATTTGCTTCCACTTTCGGTTACAACACCTTGTGAGCAGATATCAACTACTATCAAGGGCTAACCGACCCATTCTTGCACATTCCCCACAGAACCAATTCCCCATAAAATCATCAGCCAAGCCCAAGGCAGCCGTAACACAAAAAAACAAAACAAAATTCCAGCAAGCCAAAGTCCATCGAGTCATTTCAGCCTTGAGTCGTTTCTGGATTTGCCCATTGAGTTGTTCATTGAGTCCTGGTCAGTCTTGAGTCATTTATTGTGTCTTTCATTCTCTCCCATTCGAATGCCAAGCATTTGTTGACCTTGGTTGGTAAACGATCCAAAAAATCCAGCAACGCAAAAGGAACCAACTTCCTTGTCGGCTAGGTGTTTGAGCATCATTCTTAATTTTTTGTAGCTTTTGTGTCAAGTCTTTTCTCAATTTTTGTTCTTGAATATATTCTATCACTCCATTCTTAGTGTCCTAATTTTGTTTTTCCAGAAAATTTCCACTCTTACGAACCTCAAATTCTAGCGTGAACTTGATTTTTAAGCTAAATTTGAGCACTTGAGGAGCTCTACTTTCTTCAAGGTTTCGCAAGGGGCTGTGAGAGAATATTTTGGTGAGCTTATTAGAGTGATTTGAGTTACCATATACGAGTGTGAGAGTAAACACTTAGGGAGTGAAGTGACAAAAAAAAAAAGCAAAAGAAAACATTACTTTTTTCCCTATTTCCTTTGCTACTAACCCTTGCAGGTACACTTGAGACTCCATGTCTAGTGGAAACGAAGGAGTATCCCGTCCCATGAACTTTGAACAGATGATGGAGCAAATGGAGAGGCGTTTCCAACGCATGCTAGAACCCATTCAAGATGAGTTGCTGCAACTCCGAGCGTCTGGAACACCAAAAACCTCTAAGTCCTTGCGAAGGCGAAGGGGCGTGGAGGAGTCGTCCGATGGTTCCAATAATGATGATGATGATGAGGAACCTCGAATTCGACCAAGGCAAAGGAACCAGACTGGACCTACCGATGTATTCAAGGGAATCAAGATGCAAATCCCTGAGTTCAAAGGACGGTCCGATCCCGAGACCTTTCTCGAATGGTTATCCAAGATCGAAATGGTCTTTTCTTGCCAAAACTACACCGAGGTGCAAAAGGTGCAATTGGCCACCATGGAATTCACTGAGTACGCTGTGGTTTGGTGGGACCAAATCAAGAAGTCTAGAAGGAGAAATGGGCTACCTGAGCTTATTCCATGGCCCGAGCTTCGAGCCATGATGCGCACCCGCTTTGTACCTGGACATTACACTCGGGATTTATACCACCGGTTACAAACCTTAGTCCAGGGCAACCGGAGTGTGGATGAGTACCACAAGGAGATGGAGATCCTGATGCTTAGAGCGGATGTACAGGAGGATCCTGAAGCCACCATGGCGAGATTCTTGAGCGGGTTACGACCCGATATTGCTGAACGAGTGGAACTTCAACATTATATGGAGTTGCATGAGCTCGTTGACAAGGCTATTAAGGTCGAGCAAAGGCTCAAGCGGAGGGGTGCCACTCGATCGAATTTCGGCAATACCACCTACTCTACCAACCGTCCATTCCAACCAAGGAATGATTCTCGGCCTTCACCAAATGCTCCTACACCAAAGCCCAGATTCGAGGGAGGTAAGGTGGGCAACCCTAGTATTAGTAAGCCGCCCTCTTCTACTCCAAAATTTGAGGAGTCTAGGGTACAAACTAGAGCTCGTGATACTCGATGCTTCAAATGCCAAGGAAGAGGCCATATTGCTAGTCAATGTCCCAATCAAAGGACTATGATTATGATGCAAAATGGTGAGATCGTGAGTGAGGACGAAACCGAGTACGAAGGCATACTACCTCTTGACGGAGGTAGTGATGGGGAATCACCAAATGAAGAGGAGTTTAATGCACCTGAGGGTCATTTTGGGACTGCATTGGTTGCAAGGAGAGCATTAACTGCACGTGTTAAGGAGGACGAGCTTCAACGGGAGAACATCTTCTACACCAGGTGCTTCGTCAACCAAGCACTTTGTAGTGTGATTATTGATAGTGGGAGCTGCACAAATGTAGCTAGTTCACTCATGGTGGACAACTTGAAGTTGCCTACAAGGGATCACCCGCGACCCTACAAACTCCAATGGCTCAACAACTCTGGGGAGGTTCGAGTAACCAAGCAGGTTCTTATATCCTTTCAAATCCATAAATATTCTGATGAAGTATTATGTGATGTAGTTCCTATGCAGGCTAGTCACATTATACTAGGTAGGCCTTGGCAGTTTGACAGACAGGTGACTTTTGATGGTGTGACTAATAAGTATAGCTTCTTGTACAACAGTAAGAAAGTCACACTAGCTCCCCTTTCCCCCAAACAAGTGCATGAGGACCAATTGAAGTTGCAACAAGAGTTTGAGAAGTATAGTGTAAAAAGAAAAGAAAATGAGAGAGCCGAGGCAAAAAAAGAGAGAAAAAAGGCTATAGATAGCTCGGCAAGTGAGGTAAAAATTGAGGGAAAACAAATGCTCCTGATAAAAGCCAAGAAAGTGAGGAAGTTAATGAGAGATGAGCAGCCACTTCTTATGCTTGTTAGCAAAGAAGTAGCTCTGAATGTGCATGAACTTGATACTAACATACCTCTTGAGGTTAAGTCTCTGTTGCAGGAATATGCTGATATCTTCCCCGAGGACGTGCCAAGTGGATTACCACCGCTTAGAGGCATTGAGCACCAAATAGACTTCGTCCCTGGAGCTTCGTTGCCAAATCGGCCAGCTTACAAGAGCAACCCGGAGGAAACTAAGGAGTTACAAAGGCAAGTGGACGACTTGCTTGGCAAAGGATGGGCACGTGAGAGCTTAAGCCCGTGCGCTGTCCCAGTCATTTTGGTGCCCAAGAAAGATGGTACGTGGAGAATGTGCACTGATTGTAGGGCCGTAAATGCCATCACGGTAAAGTATCGCCACCCTATACCTCGCTTAGATGACATGCTTGATGAGTTACATGGGGCTGTGTTCTTTACCAAAATTGATCTCAAAAGTGGGTACCATCAAATTAGGATTAAGGAGGGGGATGAATGGAAAACTGCCTTTAAAACTAAGTATGGATTGTATGAGTGGTTAGTGATGCCTTTTGGGCTCACTAATGCACCTAGCACCTTCATGAGGTTAATGAACCATGTTCTGCGTCCATTCTTAGGAAAATTCGTGGTAGTTTACTTTGATGATATCCTAATTTATAGCAAATCTTATGATGAACACCTCGAGCATATTAGGGCTGTTATGGATGTACTTCGAAGAGAGCAGCTCTATGCCAATCTCAAGAAGTGTAATTTTTGCACTAATGAGCTTATGTTTCTAGGGTTTGTTATAAGTGCGCAGGGAATGAAGGTGGATGATCAAAAGGTGAAAGCTATTCAAGAGTGGCCAACACCAAGGTCTGTGGGTGATGTTCGAAGCTTCCATGGCCTTGCGGGTTTCTATAGGAGATTCGTGAGGGACTTTAGCACTATTGCTGCACCCTTGACCGAGTTGATTAAGAAGAATGAGAACTTCCATTGGGGAGATTCTCAAGAACAAGCCTTTCGCGCTTTAAAGCACAAACTGACACATGCACCTGTACTTGCTTTACCTGACTTTTCTAAGACATTTGAGATTGATTGTGATGCTTCAGGTATTGGAGTTGGAGCTGTGTTGAATCAAGGAGGAAGACCTATTGCCTACTTTAGTGAGAAACTCAATGGGGCTGCACTGAACTACTCAACTTATGATAAAGAGTTGTACGCCCTCATTCGAGCACTACAAGTTTGGCAGCACTACTTAAGGCCTAAGGAATTCGTGATACACACTGATCATGAGTCCCTTAAATACCTTAAGGCCCAGCACACCTTGAGCAAAAAGCATGCAAGGTGGATCGCATTCGTGGAGTCCTTTCCGTACGTAATTAAATATAAGGCTGGTAAGTCTAATGTGGTTGCGGATGCACTCTCACGAAGGTACTCTCTACTCACTTCCTTAGATGCTAAGTTGTTAGGGTTTGAACTGATTAAAGACATCTATGCCCAAGATAGTGATTTCGGTGAACTTTACCTTTCTTGCAAACACACTGGGCAAGGTAAATTCTTCATTTCCGATGGTTACTTGTTTTATGCTAATCGGCTTTGCATCCCACATGGATCCATCTGCGAACTTTTGGTACGAGAATCCCATTCGGGTGGCCTTATGGGACATTTTGGGGTTGATAAGACTCTTGCCATGCTGCAGGAGCACTTCTATTAGCCGCACATGAGGAGAGATGTTGCACGGGTGGTGGAGCGATGCTTAGCTTGTAAGAAAGCTAAATCCAAGGTACACCCGTATGGCCTTTACACCCCGTTACCTATTTCTAGTGCACCATGGGTCGATATTTCTATGGATTTTATACTTGATTTGCCTAGATCCAAGTATGGTCATGACTCCATTTATGTGGTAGTTGATAGATTCTCTAAAATGGCACACTTCATTGCATGTCATAAAACTGATGATGCATCTCATATTGCTAACTTATTCTTTAAAGAGATTGTGAGATTGCATGGCATTCCTAGGACCATTGTCTCAGACAGAGATGTCAAATTTCTGAGCTATTTTTGGAAGACACTCTGGTCTAAGTTAGGCACCAAATTGCTATTCTCTACTGCCAGCCACCCCCAAACTGATGGTCAAACTGAGGTGGTAAATCGTACATTAGGTACCTTGTTGCGTGCCATCATAAAAAAGAACTTGAAATCATGGGAAGAATGTTTACCTCATGTTGAGTTTGCTTATAATAGGGTTATCCATTCTACTACTGGTTTCTCTCCATTTGAATGTGCTTATGGTTTTAATCCACTAACACCACTTGATCTAGTGCCATTACCTAGTAATGAGCGCGCACACTTGGATGGTAAGAAACGTGCAGAGTTTGTTAAGCAACTGCATGAGAAAGTCAGGGCTAACATTGAGAGGAGAACTGCTCAATATGTCAAGAAAGCTAACAAAGGTCGCCAAAAGTTGATTTTTGAGCCTGGCGATTGGGTGTGGTTGCACATGCGCAAAGAACGCTTTCCTGTTCAAAGGAGGAACAAATTACAACCACGGGGTGATGGACCTTTTCAAGTGTTGGAGCGCATCAATGACAACGCCTACAAACTTGACCTTCCTGGTGAGTATGGAGTTAGTGCTACATTTAATGTCTCTGACTTAGCTCCTTTTGATGCAGATGATGCGTTTGATTTGAGGGCAAATCCTTCTCAAGAGGAGGGGAATGATAGCATCATGGTAGGTGGGCAGGCCAACAATGGCTCGGGTAATCGAGGAGCTGAGGATCACGTGCTCGCCCCAAGTGGACCCATTACTCGGGCTCGCGCAAAGAAACTTCGTGAGCAACTCAATGTACTTATTCAAGCCATACACAAGTCCTTTGAAGGATTCATGCATTCAAGTGAAGGTGGTCGCGGTCCGATAATGAGCATTGAAGCTACACCCGAGGATTAGGGTTTTGCCAAACCCTAATTTCCGTTTTAGCATCATAGTTAGTTATTTTCACATTAGTTGATTAGATTGAATAATTGGCTAAGTGCATATCGCACGTAGAATCGCCAAGGGTAGGATTGCTAATTTACTCATTGTTATTTGCTAGAGTGGGCTGCCTAGGAAGGAAAGCCCACGTGAGGCCCAACCCGTCGGGGGTTAAGCCTCCTTTATTAGGGCCCATATCCACTGCGCCCTTAGTCCATTTTCTACTAGATTAGGGTTTTCACTTGTAGCCTATATAAGGCACCATATTACATCAATAAAGGGTAGACACTTTTATGATAAAAATATTGAGAGAGTTTTCTCCATAGCTTTCGAGCAAACCTTGAACAACTTAGAGTTATACTCTAGTGTTCTTGTTCGGCTTATCAATTCAAGAATCGCACTTGAATTGTGGCGCCTTCTACACTTGCCTGAGGTTCACTAATTCGTTTGGTTACGGGTTGAGATAATATCAACAAGTTCGTAGTCACGGGGATTAGAGGGGTCATAGGGTTTCCGCTGCTACCGTTCTTGCGTTCGAAGTCAAATCCAACAAGTGATCTTGGGTCGCGAATCTTCTCACCAACGAGATTCGTATCAATTGTGTTTATTTGAATAGTTTAGGGCTTGACTTTCATATCCAGTCATTTCCTAGCTAAATTTTGTCCTTGAATGCCATTAAGCCTAGTGAACGGCTTTTGGGAATGAGATTATTTTTGTACGAGATGTTGGGACTGATTTGAGGAAATAATGAAGCCATGATGGCTGGAAAATAGGTAAACACATGGGATATGCTGCCGAAATTTTACTTGAAGGTTAGTTGGATTTACTTGTGATTTGAGCGAAGGGCTTTTGGGTTGTTTGAGCCTAGGTCTTCATGTTACCTTTTCGTTTCCAAAAAATCATGTTTTGCACCCTTGCTTTAGTAATTATTTGGCGAGGCATACGACTGGTAGTCGAGCCTCACATATACTCGATTTTTGAAAATGGAACCTTCAATTATTTTCCTTGGATTATTTTAGGGTTTCTTGGTGATTAAAGCTCTCTTTTGGGAGGTATCTGTACTGACCCCGGTGAGTGTTCCACTACCTGCTACACGTTATGTGAAATATCTGAATATCTGAAATCCTTGATTTATGACTGTTGGAGCTAAATACTGTTTTGATAAAAAGGGAGGCGAGGGTGTACTTTATCACACTCGTTCTCTTATCTGTTCATATGCTAATTTTGAACGCGTATCTGAATCTGCTATCTGTATCTGTATCTGTTATCTGTATCTGGATTTGTATCTGTTCTGACGTCGTTTGGAAGCTTGTATCCAACGACATTTCTGGGACCTCTGAGCTCAACACCTGTGGCCAGTTACTCGAGTCGGGCCGGCAAGGGCCTGGTCGATTAGATAACGAACCACGGTAGTCTATTTTGGGATCTTTGGGTATTGAGACCCTTGATTCCGGTATACTCGAGTATTACCAATTCTGATCTAATTAGATTTCGGGCCCGGTGGGGGTATGTGAGGTGGAAGGAGTCGAAGAAAGTGGAGTCTACGGTATTGGTTACTTCTGTAACGTTGACGGAGTGTCAACTGTTATTTCGATCAAGTTTCGGTGAAGCGAATGGGAATTTGGCTCCTGAGAGCCACCCGTATCCTTTCTATCTATGGTGTTTGTTCATTTCTTTATTTGATGCACATATGTGATTAATTGAATATGAAGTTCCACGTTTCTCACTGCTATATGTCTGGTACCTCATTGAGCGCAAGCTCACCCCTTTCCGTTCCTTTTTATTTTCCTTACAGGAAAATAAATATTTTTGGACTGGATTTGACAATTGGTTGCCGAATTGAGCTAGTTGGACATATCTTTTGTATAGCTCATTGATTGAAACCCTAAATGTATTTTTGGGTTCGTTTCTCTTTTGAATTTGGCAAACCGTACATGTATCCATTTTTGAGTCACTTTGGTATGCCCTTTGGGTTGTATATGCTAAATTTCAACATGTAAATATTTGCTTGATGTTTGGTTGGGTTTTGACGTGTCGGTTACTATTCATGACCGACTCCGGTTTCATTTTTTTTATTTTGACATCTTGACTTGGTTACGCGCGTTTGTATGTCCCGAAACGTATTAGATCGCTCTAAAACTGAACGACTGAGTCCCGACGAGAGCTGGGCAGGCGGTCCGCCGAACCCTTTGGTTCGCCTTAGGGTGAGGTGGGGCTGTCACACAGCCAGCATTCCTGCGAAATTTTCCTTTGGCCCTTCCTTCATTTCTCACCATAATCTTTTCATCTACACACATAACAATCATATTCAAGCAATTACACCTCAAGCCTGCTACCTAGAGGTCACCACAAGACCGCTAGTCTAACATTTAAAACAAGAAATTAAACTCCTCAAGTCCGCTAGCCTAATCCATGTGTAGGGTTCAAACCCTAGCAAATAAAGCTCCAATCTTTGAAGAAAATGGAAAGGTTCAAGGTTGATGAAGGCTACCTCTTAGCTTTGTGAAGAAACCAGAAATTTTGACCGAAAATCTCCCAAGAAAACCACAAGAAGGTGTTCTCCTCCAAGCTAAAGTTGCTCTCCAAATGATATGTGAGTTGTATTAGAAATTTGAGGTCAAATGGTAGCAAGAATTTGGAGTAAAAATGGTGAGCTTTCTTCCTTCTTCCCTTGCTATTTTTGGCAGGCCAAGGTGAGAGAGAAAAGAGAGGTTGGTTGTGTGAATCTTCCTTTGGAAGATTGAGGGATTTGTAGCCAAAATTTGTGCAAAAGTCAACTATGAATAGTACATGCGCGCGAGTATCGTACCACCGTTTTCTCTCTTGTTTGTTGCACTAGTGCACTAATCCTCAAATGTAATTCCTTTAATACTATAATTCTTCACTCTTAGTAGTCTTGTATAAATCTTAAATTTTCACTTAGCCGTTTTGACGCGAAATGCGCGAACTTTCAATTCGCGCGCGATAAAGCGAAACTTAAAAGAAATTCTTGTAACGATAATATAACTAATTAATACTAGGGAAAATAATCAGAAAATGACTATTTAAGAATAAAAACATGAGTCCTCACACGAGTCTAGTATTAATTCCTCAAATCCCCAATTAGTTTGTACCGGCGTGATTTCCGGGAAACTTTCGACACACGCACGGTATAAGCTTAATTTTAACTCACTCACATCTAGTCTCTCAATTAACTTTTCTTAGTCTACTATTGATCATTCTTAATTCTCCAAGATTATTGCACTCTCGACTCGAATTTTGCCTCGAAAAATGTGTACTCGTTATTTCTCGCTAAACGAGCCTCCAAAAAATTAAATTTGCTAACGGAACATTTTAAAAATATAAGTGAGACATTGTTCCATACAAATGGACTTAAAATGGTTGAAATAAATTATTCAGAGAAAAGGGGTGAATAAATAATTAAATAAGCCAGTAAAATAAAATAAAAATAAGAAAATTTTTGGGTCCTCACAAGCTATCTATTATTTTATATTTTATCTTGAAATTCCTTGTCTACAACCTTAATTGATTTTATATGGGTTTGATCTAATAAAATGTAGGGGTTTTTCCTACTTGAGTAAGGATTTTCTCGGTCCATAATAATAAGTTTATCTTTTCCTATATTAAAATTATTTCTTAATTTCTTTAGGCATGTTCATATTCAAAAGAGCAAATTGCGTTAAAGGTCACTAAATGGTACACTTGTGCTAGTTTAGGCCATTAAACTATTTTTTTAGTCGAAAATGTCATTGAACTAACCAAAATACTTGTTTTGTGTCATTCCGTGTAATTTGGCCTTCAAAACAAACGGAATGGACATCATGTGAATTGTAAGCTTGGTTTTTGAGAGGTAAAATCATCAATTTAGCTTTTTGTTGATGTTTGTCTTTGGTCCTTGAATATTATAGATAACAATAAGGCTCCATTCTCTTTTTCCACCCTAAGGCCCTTATGAAATTTTTGCCCATGTGAGACCCCGTAATTTTCTCAGTTTCTAGGTTTTATTTTATTTAATTGCATGCTTTTCTGCATTTTCTTTATTAGGAAAATTTTCTAGATAATTTTTATGAGTAAATATAGTTTTTAGATGATTTTCCTAGTAGCGGGTAATTTTTGAGAAATTAAGAGCGTGTGAGAACCTGAAAATTTTCACATTTTCTAGGCATTATTTTATTTTTGCCTACATTTTTATACTGTCCTTTAAAATATTAAAGTTTTATACATTTTTATAAGTGAAAATAGTTTTCAAGTCATTTTCTTAGTACAAGTTAGTGTACGTTATATTGGAAGTGCATTATAGACGTGGGACCCGCTAGCGCAATAAAATTTTGGAGACTAAGTGATTTTTGTGCTAAGTGTTATTATTTTACCAGGTGCTAGGAGATAATTGGAGGTTAGTTAGATTAATTTGTATTGGGAGACAAGAGGATGAGAATAACATTAAAAGGTGCTAGGTGTCGCGACCCGATTGGAGTTGGACTTTGACTTAACTTTCTTACCTTTACTAAATACCAAAATTTGACCAAAAATATCCCATTTCTTCTTCCTTCTTGGCTGAACACTTGAGAGAAAGAAAGAGAGGAAAAGTTTCATCTTCAACTTCAAATCCAAGCCAAATCTTAAGTTCCAACCATTGGAAACTCAAATTACTCCATACAAAGTGCTAGTTAAGGAAGATTAGGAACTTGAATGGAAGGATTTTTGGAGGACAAAGCCTAAGCTCCTACCTTTCTTGTGGTTTTAAGGTATTTTGCCAAGAACATCCTCTTTACTTCAATTAATTGCTTATTAGTGGTTTTTAGTTGTTTTAGATGTTGTTTTGTGGAAGATTAGCACTTGAATGCATGAATTCCAGATTAGGGTTTCATTTTTTCCCAATTCTTCCCGGTACTGTTACACCTAGTTAGAGGCCGATTTGGCCTTAGCACAAAACATGAAAGTTGTAGAGAATGATGTTTTGTAGTTGCCTACAAAACTTCAGCTCAATCGGAGCAACGAATCCTGTGAAAAGACCGAAATACCCCTGCTGCCCTGTTTCTGTCCGAAAATGAAAATCAGCCTCTGTAAGTGGTTAGTTTGACCAGGAATATTACCGAATTGGTTGATGATGTCTTCTTAAGAATTATAGCCTTGTATCTTATCTTTCAAATGGCTTTGGAATTACCTGAATTGGAGTTCTGTGTGCTGAGATATGAGTGAATAAAGCAGGACTGCTAGTTGATTTCTGCAGTGAATTTCGAACTGGAAAATCTGGAGTTGTTTTGGTAAATTTGACCTAGTTAGGGTGAGAACTGGACTGAGTGGTCTTCATGAAAGTTGTAGGGCTTTGTCTTAGCTTTTCAACGCCTCCAAGAACTCCTTAAACGGACTTTGGTAGCCTGCGATATGTCCATTTAAATGTAGTACGGTTAATTAGCCGATTAGTTGGAACTTGGTTCTGAGAATTGGGAATTTGACTAGGTTACACTGGAATTTGGACTAAGTGGTCTTCATCAAAATTGTAGCCCTCTGTCTTAGCTTCGAAACGGTATAAATTACATCCCAATCCGATAAGCGTAGCTTGGATGTGTCCGTTACGCAAAACCCGTCAAAACTGTCTTTTGTTAAACTTCATTTCCGCACATGTTGTTAGCTTGATTTTTGTACTTATATGACTTTGAGCCTATGGAATGGCTATTGAAATGAGATGATATTGTGTGTGACTTTGGGATTGATTGAGAAAAACAATGAAGCCATAAATGGCTGGAAAAATAGGTAAATACAAAGGGCGTGCTGCCCAAATTTTCGCTCGAGGGCTAAGTTTCTATTTGAATTTGTATATTTTCGTTTGGCAAATACTATGACCGTTTTCCATCTTAAAACATGATCCTTCTTCAATTGGAAACTCCAAATGTTGACTTACGCTTACCAAATAAAAAGGAGTGGTTTAGGGTTTTCTTGGGTTTTTTGTCCTCCCTTTTACATGAATTTCATTAAGATATTTAGTCTATAGTATCTACTTGAATATAAGATGATTTTGAACCATATAAACGATCCCGAAAACAGTATTTCTTAGCCTATCTAGTTGGATTCCGACTTGTCTTTGGTTCATGTGTTTTCATTGGAAAATTTTATAACTCTTTTGAGTTGGGTTTTACGTTTCGACTATGAAATCCTAGTTATTTTTGTCCACAGGTCCAAATGTCCTCGTTTCACTTTAAAGTCTTTTATACGTTCTACTCATCAATTGTCGAGTTCTTTGATTTCACCTAATTGTTTGTGTTAGATGAGCTGTAATATTCTTTCTTGTTTAACCTTAGGTTTTCTTGGTGACTAAAGATAATATCCGGAAGGATATTTTGCACGTTGTTTTGCGTATATAGGTGAGTGTTCCTTGTTTGTTATATTTCCTTGACTTATTGGCTTGTTATTATTGATTGATAATGTGTTAAGTGCTTTCAATGATTGTTTAAATGCTAGTTACGCATGAATGTAAGCCATTTGGCTGAACTGGGCTCTGCCCTTCGTTACCGATCGACTCGAGCCAGAAACGGACTCGGTCGGGCGATATGGTGACCCTGGGTGTGAACGTTGGTATACTCGAGTATTACCTTGTAGGTTGGTGGAGCCTGGCCAACGTCCAGGAGGGGGTGAATGAAATGAAACGAACGAACGAACGAGGGTTTTACTTACAAAAATGCATTTTCAAACAATTGGAGGAATAAGGGGAAATGTCAGGAGAACGAATGAACGAACGAAAGCATGGCTCCCTGTGAGCCCGTATCCTTTTAATGTATGTGTTATTATCGCTTTCCATTGTAAATGTTTCTTGAATTATTGATTATCGATGGTTAATGTATTGGCTTTGTTGTTGAATATGTGTTCGGAACCTCACTGAGCTTTTAGCTCACCCCTTTAGTTTTGTTTTCCTTAACAGGGGGATGCGAGCAAGGACGAGAGCCCAGTGTAGGTTAGCCTAGTCTAGTTTTTTTGTTTTGTAATGGTTCTCGCCCTAGTGCTTGGCACGGGTTGGATGTATGACGAATTGAGAACCTTTGTATATTCGATATTTGTACTTCCTTTTGAGATAGAAATGTATATAAGTTTCGCTTTAAGTTTTGGATTATTATTTCGTTTGATCTTGTGGTTTTATTTCGGATTTGATTGAGGTTCGATTGAGTCCCGGCGAGAGCTGGGCAGGCGGTCCGCCGAACCCTCTAGTTCGCCTTAGGGGGAGGTGGGGCTGTCACAGGTGGTATCAGAGCCTACTTCGCGTGGTCTCTGCGCGGAGTGAGCTTGGACTGAGTGGTGAATAGGTATGAAGGATTAAGTACTCGTTCGAGCATAAGCTATGAATTACGAATGTTATAGGCCCTAAATCTTTCCCGTAGTATCTAAGGATCATAGATAGGTACGTCGGGTAAGAATTTCGATTGCAGATAGTTTACTCTTGGGACTGGCCAGCTCGAGATGTGAATTGTTTTATTTCGGATTCTTGTGCCCGAATACTCCAAAGTTGGGGTGGCGGTGAAAATTGCATTTTAGGAACATGAACAGGCTTTGTCTGGCTAGAATGAGCACAAGAGATCAATGGATATCTAGTTTGGATAGTAAGTGAGGTGAGAGATCGGACGGGGTTATTCAACTGAAACTAGGACGATATCACCTTTTCTTTTGATTTGCCCTTATATTATTGTTACATGACGTTAGTTGGTGTATTTGTGCATATGATTATCTGTCTAATTTGATATACCTTTGTGTATTTGATCATCTGTCTTCTTGATATATGGTGTGTTATGTGTGTATATGTTTAATTGTGTATTTAGTATGCTGGAATTTGTTACTTTAGTCAATTTACTGTGTTTATTCACTAAATTACCTTTTTGGGGGGAAAAGAAAAGAAAAGAGAGAGGGAAAACATATATATGGACGGGAGACGTAGTCGTGGACGTGGACGTGGCGTGGGAATAAACGAGCTCAAGAGCCAAGAGAGGAAAGGGGAAACAACAGCTGCACAAGAGCAAGGACCGAGGGTTGAAGCCGGGGACCAAATGGCGACGGCAATTCAACAAATGACAAACATTTTAGCAAGGTTGGTGGACCAACAAGGTCAAATACCTGTGAATCAACCTCCGAATCCTGAAATAGGAGAAGATCGGGCTCTTGAGAGGTTTCAGAAGTTTGCTCCTCCGAAATTCCTTGGAGGGTCTGATCCGGATGTAGCCGAACAGTGGCTGGAGGCCATGATCAACATCTTTGCAGCTTTGAACTATACCGAACAAAGGCAAGTGAACTTTGCGGTATTTCAATTTGAAGGACCGGCCCGAGCATGGTGGAACGTGATTAAGGCAAAGTGGGAAAGAGAACAAACTGTATGGACATGGGCTAACTTCCTAAGGGAATTTAATGAAAAGTATCTCCCACCTTTAGTCCAAGAAAGGAGGGAGGATGAGTTATTGGACTACGCCAGGGAACCCAAAGTGTGGCCGAATATGAAACGAAATTCACCAAACTATCCAAGTTTGCTTCCGAATTAGTGGCCACGGAACCGAGAAGGGTAAGACGATTTATACAGAGATTGAATCTAGAAATTCAAGAAGCACTAGCAGCGGTTCAAGTGAATACGTTTACGGAGGCCCTTGAGAAAGCCCAACGAATCGAGAATGCAAAAGCACAGATAAAAGCCTCCAAAAACCGGAAAAGGGGTACACCTGGTTGTGTGACTGAGGAACCAAGTGAATCGATAGTCCCTTCCAAAGTGTAGAAAGTGAACTTTTTGTCCCACCCACCATGGACAATAGGGGCGTTAGATGAACGATTTACAAAAGGAAGTCAAGTAGGCCATGGGGAGATTTTTCAAAAAAGCCAACAAGTGGCTTCTTCCTTGACTTGTGGCTACTGTGGAAAGGCCAATCACACCGAGACCGATTGTTGCCGAAAAGGGCGGAAATGTTTGATTTGCGGAAGTGGGGATCATCAAGTTAGCAACTGTCCGAGGAGACAGTCACGTGAAGGTAGTACTCCGCAACTGGATGAAGCCAAATCAAAACAAGCGAACGAAAGAGGGAAACGAACTAGTGTACCGGCAAAAGCTTATGCGTTGGATAACCAAACAGTTCCGAACTCGTCTGAAGCAACTGAAGGTAAAATTTCGAGGACGAAATTTCTTAAAGGGGAGTGTGACAGCCCCACCTCCCCCTAAGGCGAACCAAAGGGTTCGGCGGACCGCCTGCCCAGCTCTCGCCAGGACTACAGAGTCGATTCGCACAAAGCTAACATAGTACGCGCGATAAGATCCAAAGAAAACGGAAACTACAAATATTTACATTGGAGTCTTGAACAAATTCAGATACAGTGCAATCCGAGGTATTCAAATAACTAGGTACTTTTGCACCTAGTTAGAGGCCGTATTAGCCTTGGGTTAAAACATGAAAGTTGTAGGAAATGATATTTTATAGATTTCTACAAAATTTGAGGCCAATCGGAGCAACGTAGACTGTGAAAAGACTGAAATACCCCTGCTTCCCTGTTTCTGTCCGAACTTGGTAATCAGCTTTGGTATTTGGTTAATTTGATTGGGAATATGATTGATTTGGTTGTTGATGTCTTTTTAAGAAATATATCCTGGTATCTTAGCTTTCGGATGGCTTTGGAATCACTTGAATTGGACTTAGGTAGCCTGACGTATGATGATTTAACCAGAATGTGATTTATTAACCTATTTATGCGGTTCTGGTTTGGTATATTGATATTTTGACCTAGTTGCACTACAAATTGGACTAAGTGGCCTTCTTCGACATTGTAGCCCTATCTTTTAGTTTCGAAACAGTGTATAGTGTACATCCATCCGATGCTCGTACTGCCAGTTGTGTCCAATACGCTTAATGGCGTCAAAACTGTTTTTAGGTCTTAGAGCTTAACTTGCATTTCCGGATTTTCCCTAACCTACTTTAGTACTTATACGTTTAATTGGAGCCTTATTTTGGCAGTATGTGGATTTGGGTTATGACTTGTAATCGAGTCTTATTGTGACTATTTGAATGTTTTAGGACGTGACGGTGGTTCAAGACGCTCTTTGGGCGGAAGTGTATGAAATTTCACTTGCTTGCTTGGTAAGTATACTACTCACTTGTTTGTTTACAATGTGGCTTTGTTATATTTGAACTTGATGCCTTGAAAGCTTATTTGCACCGGTGAAACTGATTAAAGTGAGGGTGTACTTGATCGCCCTTACCCCTTTTGTATTATATATGACTGTTAACTGTGGTACTTGAATAGTACATGAAATACTGGATTTGGTGTCGTATGGACGAGTATCCAACGGCCATTACTGTTCCTACTGAGCTCAACCCCATTGGTAGTCGATTGGATCGAGCCGGCGAGGGCTTGGTCGTGAAAATTGACGAGCCATGGGGACTGTTATATGGAATCTTGTAGTATGAGACTCTCGATTCCGGTATACTCGAGTATTACCAAATTTATACTGTTTGGAGTTTGGGCCCGGTAGGGGTATGCTGGGTGGAAGGAATGGAAGTAAAGTGGAGCCTACGGTTGGTTACTTTGTAAACATTGACGGAGGGTCAATGAAATCCGATCAAGTATACAAGCGAGGAAAGGGGCTCTTGAGAGCCGTCCGTATCCTTTTAACCATGTTGTGAATGTGTGATCTTGGTTTACTTCATTATTGAACGTTTTATGCCTATATGAACTTGGTTGCTTGAGTGATAGTATCTCACTGGGCGTAAGCTCACTCTATTCCTTTTGTTTTCCTTACAGGAATATAAACACTTTTGGAATGGCTTTTGATAGTTGGTTGCCGAGTTGAGCTTGTTGTAACTATCTTTTGAATAGCTACTTTTGGGCAAAACCCTAAGTGCATTTTGATCCAACCAAGTCGTTGAGTTGTAATTTGCAAACCGTACATGTACAAACTTGTTGGATAACTTTTGTATGCTACTTTGGATTGTAAATGCTTAATTTCAAGGTGTATATGTTTGATGGATGTTTGGTGAGATTCCGGCCGGATTCTGACGTGTCAGTTACTATTCATGTAGCTCCGATATTTTTTCATTTTTTTTTAATTTTGTGATTTTGACTTGTTTAAGCGCGCTTGTATGTTCCGAAACGTTTAGACCGTACTGAACCGTTAGTCCTGGCGAGAGTTGGGCAGGCAGTCCGCTAACCCCTTTGGTTCGCCTTAGGGGAAGGTGGGGCTGTCACAGGTGGTATCAGAGCCTAGGTTTGAATTAGCCTGGGCGTGTTAGAAAGGCTCGACTTGAGGATTATTTTGATTATGTTCCTTAATGTTATTTACATTTATTTACTCTTTTGGTGTAGGATGGACGGACGTGGTGAGCCTAGTGATACCCTCCTGGTGAGCGACCACGCGGAGTGCTCCCAGTGATCCCATACCAGATACGGCCAAGAGGGGCCGTCGTGCGTTGGAGCCCGGCTAACCGCCTCCGACGGTGTGAGTGTCGCCACACCTACGCCTACCCTAACACCTTAGTGTTGGCCGTGGCCGAGAAACGGAAGGAGCTGGCCAAAGATAATGCTAGGCTCGAGGCCGAGGGGAATCAGTTGAGGGCGACCAACGAGAAACAAGCCAAGCGAATTAAGGATCTAGAGTACGATGTGCTCGAGTATGAGGATAGAGTGGACGACCTCTGCACTCAACTTAGGAAGACACGTGAGCGTGAGACTAAGCGAGCTCGGAAGGTTAGGGTTCGAGCCGCGTCGATCCTGAACCTCTGCGCCGACGTGCTCGGGGAGGTGAGCGACGAGGCGTCATGCACAGGGGCCGGGGCAGGAGATGAATCCACCCCGTTGCGTAGGTCCACTAGCCCGACGATGGACTAGGTTGTGACTCCTAGGATCTTTTGGGATAGTTTTGTTTTTGTATATAGGACGGATGGGGAAAAGAGCCTTAGCTAGCCGTTTTGTACTTTGGATTAGCTACGTGTATATTATTTTTGATAAGGCCATTCCCTGGTGGATTGTCTAGGTTTATACTTGACTTGACTGTACTTGATTTGATTGTACTTGGCTTGACTGGTTGTTGATATGTGTGTTGTTTGATTTTGTTTGGAATGTATATAGATGTGTTTGTAAAAGCTTTTGGGATTTTACTTACATGCCTTGTTATTTTATTGTTCTAGTACGTTTGCCTAGATCAAATAGATTTC